>NW_007498634.1:0-267 GCF_000475195.1 Diaphorina citri
AAAATATTTGATAAAATATCAGTTGATAATTATAATAACAACAATAGTTGATGTTAATCTTTTTCCATAGTTCAAAAATATTTTTTTCTCGCTTTTTTGATTAATTTATACATATTATCCATTATACTTACATATAATAATTTCTTTACACTTAGACTCCTCTTTGTCTGATACAGAGCTTTAATTTTCTTTAAATGCTCCATGGACAAAGAGTAAACCATAACATGTATTTTATTTAATGATGTTGAATTATTGTACTATGTATTT
>NW_007498635.1:0-267 GCF_000475195.1 Diaphorina citri
CCAATCAGCTTTGTCATAGTTCCATATTACGGGAACATTTGACGCATTGACATTGGGCACAGGAAAGTCATGCGTGAGAAGGATCGGGAAATGGTCAGAGAAACATAAGTCGTCTGTGACGGACCATTTCAGGTCAGGGTAGATTGACGATGAAGAAAAAGAAAGGTCAATAGCTGACTCGGTACAGTACGAGAGATTGAAATGAGTGGCTTCACCAGTGTTAAGTAGGTTCAGGTCGCTATGATTAAGGATAAACCGCTCAACTTC
>NW_007498636.1:0-267 GCF_000475195.1 Diaphorina citri
GTTCTCGGAACGGCTGGTTTTCTCCTATCCTGTCTTTCTTTTTTCTTCGATTTCGGGACGATAAGACCATGTAGGGTCAGTAAAGGAGGCTCTTATGCAGATCTTAAGATATTTTGATAAATTTACAGCAAAATGTGAAAAATACAAACCACCCCGTATTTTTTTCAACATCAATCTGCTTCTATTCATATACCTACCTAGGTATATCGAAACCTATACAAGCCCCATGAGCGAGGTACTTAAAGTTTTCGAGCTACTTAACAAAAA
>NW_007498637.1:0-267 GCF_000475195.1 Diaphorina citri
CCGGGCGGGAATCGAACCCGCGGCCTAGCGCTTACAAGGCAGACGCACTACCAACTAAGCTAACTAGGCTGGCTACATATAAATGAAATTGTAGATTTTTCCACGATGTAAACCTGTGAAACGGAAAATCACAAATCTATACAATACCTAGGTAAATGAAATTGTAGATTCGTCTGTACATCGCTTAGAATCGTGAAATTTTTAGTTATTCTTACTCCTTATGCATCAAGGATCCCGAAAATAACATTGAAAAAGTTTCTGTCTGTG
>NW_007498638.1:0-267 GCF_000475195.1 Diaphorina citri
GGCCGCGGCCGTCAGTCCTTATTATCACGAAATAGAGTTCCAAGGGTTTTCGACATTTTCAATAAACTGTTCGTGAGTTATGGTGAAACAAACACACCAGTTAAATATATATGCAAACTTATTGGCAAGTTAAAAGTTATTTAAAACTCTCATCCTTCATTCAGCAATCCGAAGTGAGCCACTTTACCCCCTGAAAAGAAAAGGAAGGAACCAAAGGAAACATTTGAAAAAATGACAGACATGTGAAAAATCATCATCATAAAATGA
>NW_007498639.1:0-267 GCF_000475195.1 Diaphorina citri
TCTTCTTCTTCTTCTTCTTCTTCTTCTTCTTCTTCTTCTTCTTCTTCTTCTTCTTCTTCTTCTCCTTCTCCTTCTCCTCCTTCTTCTTCTCCTTCCCCTTCTCCTCCTTCTTCTTCTTCTTCTTCTTCTCCTTCTCCTCCTCCTCCTTCTTCTTCTCCTTCTCCTCTTCCTCCTCCTTCTTCTCCTCCTTCGCCTTCTCCTCCTCCTTCGCCTTCTCCTCCTTCGCCTTCTCCTTCTCCTTCTCCTTCTCCTCCTCCTCCTCCTCCA
>NW_007498640.1:0-267 GCF_000475195.1 Diaphorina citri
TATGAGATTTATGAGAAATAAAAATCACTACGGGCTAAAAAATTCCCGGAGGGACGGGCCCTGCTTGTTAGTATTGGGTTAGAGGAAAAATGTGAAATTATTACCTTTGTAACATAATTATTTTTCTTCTTCCTTTTCCTCAATAGTTAACTTGCTATTTATTTCTCATAAATCTCATAATTATTTATATATATTTCGGATCATGGGAATGCATTGAGACCAGGGATCTTCGACGCACCCCTCACACTTCGCCGGCTCCAGGATTTC
>NW_007498641.1:0-267 GCF_000475195.1 Diaphorina citri
TAGAATCATATTAGCAGAACTATGTGCGTACCAAAGTCAACATTCTTCCAGGTTGCTGACCCGGCAAAACCAGATGCCTGGTGATTTGTCTTGGTCGATTGAGATGAGTATTGAGCCCTGAGGGGTTCTCAATTAGCTTTGTAATGCTACAGCTTCCTACATAGTAGTGGTACAGCTTCCTACATAAATTACATAAATGTCAACGCTTCCCGATCTTTTTTATATCCAAGCTTATAAATTTGAGCCAGATATAATTGTGTACCTATA
>NW_007498642.1:0-267 GCF_000475195.1 Diaphorina citri
GGTTGGCGGTATTTTTAACGCTTTTTGGCGGGTTTCGACCGCTTTTTGGCGGTTTTCAGCTATAGTGATTAAACGGTTAGTGATATTGTAAATGTTACAACAGAACACCCAAATAAGCACCATAATCACCATTCAATAGGATAAGGAAAGTCGTGTGATGTTCACACCAGATTTTTTCGTTCAGAAAGAGATCAGAAAACTTGAAGTTGTTCAATTTTCTCTTTTTGTTCTGGAACAAGATCAAGGTATGAAAAGAAACAAACGGAA
>NW_007498643.1:0-267 GCF_000475195.1 Diaphorina citri
CAAAAATTCGAATTTCCCGCCAACTTTACACGCAAAAAGGCCGACGATGGCCTACGATGGCCCTGTTCATAAACACACTTCCAAACATACGAAACTGAGAGAAGAGGGGAAAGACAGAAGAGGGAGAGAGAAGGAGGAGAAGTGGAGGAAGGAAAGTAAAAAGAAGGAGAAGAAGATGAAAGAGAGGGAGAGAGTAAAACGGAGAAGAAGAGAGAAATATGAGGGATGTAGAATAGAAGGGAGGTATTTTTTTTTTTTTTTTTTTTT
>NW_007498644.1:0-267 GCF_000475195.1 Diaphorina citri
GTTAGACATCCATTAAAAAAAAAAAAAAAAAAAAAAAGTAATAATAAATAAAAAGAAATCATTTCTGCTCATTTTCAAAAAAAGAAAATGCTACTTCATCATTTTCATTCATCACAAATTTTACACATTACCTACGTTTGAAACTTCCTGAATTTTTGAAATTGAAAAAACGTTGATTGTTGGTCCAAATTAAAAAAAAAAAATGTACACAAATTACTGACACATGAAAAGTTACCTATTGTCAGAATATTTTTCGACCTGATCTTT
>NW_007498645.1:0-267 GCF_000475195.1 Diaphorina citri
GAATAGCAAAAATTCAAAATTTAGCGCTCTCACCTTCCGAACAATTTACACTGTTGCCAAACCCAAAATTGTAGAAATGTTTTGTGTGGGATTTTTTCCTTTACGGTGGGATTTTTTTTACCTCCGGATCAACAACCTCTTGATCACCTCGAATTCTTGAAGACTGTTTCTAGCGGGGTGTTATAGCACAATTGAGGAGCTGGGTGCAAAAAGGGCAATATGGATTTTTTGCCCTTTTTGCGTAAAACGGTTTTTTGAATAGAACGT
>NW_007498646.1:0-266 GCF_000475195.1 Diaphorina citri
ATAGGATGAGCAGCCTATTTGCACCTGGATGTCTTGAAAATAGCTCTAGGTCTGCCTCTGGTTCGCTTGCCGATGATTTTTCCTTCAAATATGTTCTTCATGAATCGGTTGTCAACACTTAATAACAACACTTGGAAATGTTAATTAAGTGACATAGTGACACAATTAAAACTGCCTTGCGTTATCATCTGAAAACTAATGGCAGTCCAGAAACCTTGTAAAAAAAAGTCAAAATTATCAAAGGCGCAGATCAGTTGCGTCAGATT
>NW_007498647.1:0-266 GCF_000475195.1 Diaphorina citri
TTAAAATATTATAATGTAATAAAGAGGAATTTATGGCTTTCGTTTGTAAATTTATCACTCTCCACAGGTTAGCTGAGTGTTTGTGAAACAATATTGAAACTGTGCTTCGTAGGGGCACATCACTGAACATTGGTTTTTCAAATTGTTGGGCATTCTATTGTGAAATGGTTTTCTTCTTCTTCTTCTTCTTCTTCTGGAATACTCTGGATTTCCAATACTTCAGTAAAGTATTTCTCAACGTTTTCTATCGCGGTAAGTCGGAGCAA
>NW_007498648.1:0-266 GCF_000475195.1 Diaphorina citri
CCTCTTCCTCTTTCTCCTCCTCCTTCTTCTCCTCTTCCTCTTTCTCCTACTCCTTCTTCTCCTCTTCCTCTTTCTCCTACTCCTTCTTCTCCTCTTCCTCTTTCTCCTACTCCTCCTCCTTCTCTTCCTCCTCTTTCTCCTACTCCTCCTCCTCCTCCTTCTCTTCCTCCTCTCATTTACCTACTCTTCCACTCAACCGTGCACACTGATTTCATTTACTAGCACTTATTCTGAAGAGCTACCTATGGAATCAAACATGAAATTAG
>NW_007498649.1:0-266 GCF_000475195.1 Diaphorina citri
TCCTATCCGCGACCTGTTAATGAACAGCAAAAAAGAAGAAGTTAGTAATGTTAAAGTTATTTAAGCTATAAAAACTTGGAAAGCTGTAGGTACTTTTTTTTAGGTACATCTATATCCAGGGTAAACCGGGGTGTAGGTACCTATCTAGGTAGGTATCAAGGGTGGATTTCACCAACCTTATTTTCAGCCCCTAACAGCCTGTTAGCTTAACCGTACCTAGTACCTACCTACATAGGTACCGTACCTACAAAGTTATTAGGTAAATA
>NW_007498650.1:0-266 GCF_000475195.1 Diaphorina citri
GATCAGGCATTCATTTTACAGTGTGGCCGAGTATCTGGAGTTCTTTCAGGGGGGTTCAGGTTGATGGGGTGCACTCCTAGGGGGGCTCCGGATGGTTGGCTGCTCTGCTGTGACTCTTTTTATTCATTCCCCTCCTTTCTCTTCCTTCCCCCTATATTGGTAGATATGCTTCTTCTAAGTTCTTCTTCTTTTTTTTTTATTTTTATTCAATCAATAGGTATTTTATTTCAGTCTAGTTTTCTTGTTTATTTTTGATTATTGTTTAT
>NW_007498651.1:0-266 GCF_000475195.1 Diaphorina citri
TTGTCATTAAATGATGAATTAATTTGTTCAACAAAATTTGTCTTGAGGCATCCTCTGCTTCGGAGACAAAATTTGGAAGAGAAAATATAATTATATCCATCAGTTATGTAAAATCCTTATTCCTCCGCTATTGGTGCCCGCAAATAGACGGCCAGGATCGAAATCCAAGTCCTAACTCAACAATTTGCATTTTTAGTCCGTCCTTCCTTTATTATTACAATAGTAATAAAAAGGTATAAGGGACGGACTGTTGTATTCGCTTCGGT
>NW_007498652.1:0-266 GCF_000475195.1 Diaphorina citri
TGAGAGAGAGAGAGAGAGGGAGAAGATAAGGAGATAAAGAAGGATAAAAATGAAAATACGTTGTGAAAGATGGTGAGAAAGATAAAAAGTGGAAGGAAGGGAGAGAGAGAGAGAGAGATAACTTCTTGAGAGTGCGAAGAGGTTTATAACGTTTTAATTTCATTAACTTTTATTTTCTTCCTCTCTCTCTCTCTCTGTCTCTCTCTCTATCTCTCTCTCTCTCTCTCTCTCTCTCTCTCTCTCTCTCCTTCTCTTTTGGCAAAAGC
>NW_007498653.1:0-266 GCF_000475195.1 Diaphorina citri
GCCCCACTCAGACTGGGTGAGGTTAATGTGAGTAGGCGAGTAGCTTGTCACAAATATCGTTCCCCAATTATTACACCTAGATAAATTTTATAACTTAACTTTGACTTGAACCACCAACCTCTAGATTCAAAGTCCAAAGCCTTAACCACTACACCACCTAAATCTCGATTCTCTTCTCGCGGCAGGGACTCATCCTACACATATCAGCGCGATCTATACGTCTCCTAGAAACTGCTGAAGATATGGAGCTACGAAAACGAGACAGA
>NW_007498654.1:0-266 GCF_000475195.1 Diaphorina citri
TTTCCAATCCTTCATTGTCGTATCCTACCGTGCTTGCGCCATGATGTATCCTAGGGTCCTGAAGTCTGAGATTTGGAATGAGAAGACTTTGACATTTATTTATTAAACTCATGAGTATTTAATAGGAACATAAAAATTACACACACAAAAGAGAACGACCCGAACCGTGACCATGTGAACTCGACAATCTTCTGATATCACAGTGTTGCCAATGCACTCAGGAGGTTTTCTAGGCAACAGTGTTGCCAATATTCAACATCCCCCTT
>NW_007498655.1:0-266 GCF_000475195.1 Diaphorina citri
TGTAGGTTATGCGGGGAGTGCGAAGAGACGGCCACTCATGTCATTCTTGAATGCAACTCCCTAATAACATGGAGACTTACTGTAGGGTTAACCAACCCTCCGCAAGATATCCATGGAAAACACCTAACTAAAAAGCTTCTGAAGATCGCCCAGATCTTTGAGCTTAGTTAGGAACCAGCTTAACTCCGTACACAAAAAGCCCACTCTGAGGCTTAGGTGTTGGGGCAATTTGCCCCAGGGGATGGGTTAAGCTTATACGAATCTAC
>NW_007498656.1:0-266 GCF_000475195.1 Diaphorina citri
TCCAAATAAAGGTCCATGCCAAATTTGGTGCTTTCCTGACGAAATGCAGCTTTTTTGACGTTAGGCCACCGACTACAGTATTAGTATCATTCTCTTTAGAACATAACACACAGACAGCTCTTATTAATTAACATTATTACTGATTAATTTATTAGCAAATTAGGGAATAAAAAATATCAGCATATTCTGCAGTAGAGGAGGAGAACTATCGATAGCACTATCGATAACTATCGATAGTTTTGACTATCGAACGCTATCGATAGTTG
>NW_007498657.1:0-266 GCF_000475195.1 Diaphorina citri
TTTGGTTCGGTCCTTACGTGCGTAGAAGTTTGTTCAAATGTGTATTGATTGATTTGTATTCATTTGATTTGATTCATTGAAAAATATTGCTTGTTTTACCTTTTCATAGGTAATATAATAGATCCTTATATTTTGACTGACTTGAGGGGCGGAGCTCTGCCGCGCTTCTCAATATGGGTTGAAGTACCTCCCCATAAGTAGGAAATACGAGTACGTATCAAAAATGTATACTTTTACACAAGCTTTATGGTACAATTACGAGTAAA
>NW_007498658.1:0-266 GCF_000475195.1 Diaphorina citri
TAAGTTTCAAGTTCAACTCGACGATTTTGCACTTTGCCTACCTATACCTTCTACAACAGCTTCTGAATTACTTGTCAACTTTGGCAAACATTTTTAAGAATTATGTCCAATAGTTTCGAGCTACGTTGGTACTTCGGGGTCCCTGTAAGGGTCTTTTTCTGAGTCTACGGTCAACTGAACTACTAATAAATTTGTTACTTACTCATTGAGTTCTCAATAAAGGGACTTTTTAGTCTAATTCGAGCAGGATATGATTAGACTCTTTA
>NW_007498659.1:0-266 GCF_000475195.1 Diaphorina citri
AGCATTATTCAATAGGATGAGGAAAGTCGTGTGATGTTCACACCAGATTTTTACATGTAGGTAATATCCTCAGTTATGATCGGGAACTCTTGCATTCTGTAGCAGGCATTATGTTAACCCAGGCTGATTAAGCTAATCCCTTAGTTAGGGTTAAAGGTTAACGTGCTCTCTCCTCAAGATAAAAGCTCAAGTGCTCCATGCTACTTTCAGCTAAAAACCACAACCCGCAAGAATTTCCAAAATTTCCCCAAAAAGTCCTCGACGAA
>NW_007498660.1:0-266 GCF_000475195.1 Diaphorina citri
AGAGGTAAGGATGATAATCAGATAAACCCAACACCCAATAGTCAATGAAGGGATACAAAAACTGTTGGACTACTCTATCTAGTGACAGTCAAAACTCTTTACTCTCATTAGTGATTAGTGATTACTCCGAGTGAAATACAGAATATTGCGACGAATATAATCAAGCTTAAATCATTCCTCCCCTCATGGCCCGAATATTGCCGAATGATTTCAGCCTCACGATCGTCTGAAGGACAAGATGGATTACTCTCTACGTGACTACGAGG
>NW_007498661.1:0-266 GCF_000475195.1 Diaphorina citri
CTGGTCATGGTATTGTTGGTAGGACTCTGGTCATGGTATTGTTGGTAGGACTCTGGTCATGGTATTGTTGGTAGGACTGGTCATGTAATTGTTGGTAGAACTCTAGTCATGGTATTGTTGGTAGGACTCTGGTCATGGTATTGTTGGTAGAACTTTAGTCATGGTATTGTTGGTAGGACTCTGGACATGGTATTGTTGGTAGGACTCTGGACATGGTACTGTTGGTAGGACTCTGGTCATGTTATTGTTGGTAGGACTTTGGACAT
>NW_007498662.1:0-266 GCF_000475195.1 Diaphorina citri
GAGTTTCAGCGGAAAATGGTATATTTTCATATCCTCTTTCTACTAGTATCAATATCTCGATTTTGATAAGAAAAAGAATAAGAAGAAGAAGAAGAAGAAGAAGAAGAAGAAGAAGAAGAAAAAAGGTGTTACCTAGGTGTTTAGAACTTTAGATGTAATGGTAGAAGGTAGGTACGTGAAATGGAAAATTTGAAATTATGATGAATCATTTGAAAATAAAAGATGCAGGTGCCTCAGTGTATAATTGAATAGAATAGTAATAGCTC
>NW_007498663.1:0-266 GCF_000475195.1 Diaphorina citri
ACTAATTTCATTCACGCAGATGTAAACACTAAAGTGGTAAGAGAAGAAGAAAATGATATTTTGGTGGATGTGACAAAATTACTAGATTTCAGTTTTTGAATGCAGACTCAGTAGAATGAGAGAAAAGTCATTAGGTGGAACGGACTACAGAATAACAGAACCTATTTTCTGTGTACAGATACTTACAGTTGAAATTTGTAGGTATAGGTGTAGGTATCTATAGGTAGATACCTATGTTGTATAGAAATGTAGGTACAAATAGAAAA
>NW_007498664.1:0-266 GCF_000475195.1 Diaphorina citri
GCGCTGCCAGAAACAGACACCACATTGCCATGATGATTTCCAACCTCCGATAGGAGAGGAATGTAAAGAAGAAGAAGATTACTTATCTTAGCCGATGTTGAAAATCTTGTTTACATTTTCTATGTATAATGTTTTTGATAATCCTAGATCTAGGTTTTGATTAAATGAGTTGTAGAGATTTAGAATGTGTGGAATGGTAGATTGATTATAAATGGATTTATCTCTTGGGTTAATGTAAAACAGATTTTGCGAATTTCGTGAGCGCA
>NW_007498665.1:0-266 GCF_000475195.1 Diaphorina citri
GACCTTAAGTCGCGCGACTCCAGTGTGAGGGGAGGCCCACCCAAAAAGCTTCGCGGGCCACAAAAATCGTCTTTTGGGCCACATGTGGCCCGCGGGCCGCAAGTTGGACATCGCTGAGTTGGACATTTTGTCATGTCCTAAATTTCCCAATAAGCTCAGAGAGTCAGAACATCCCATAGATTATTTCTAATAGGGAGAAGCCGTATTTTTCCTGTCCTAATGTTTCACCAAGTATCAGATTACATTTGTCGCTCTAATTTTCTACT
>NW_007498666.1:0-266 GCF_000475195.1 Diaphorina citri
TAGGTTTTAAGAAGTGCACTTGAAATTAAGTGTTTTTGAGAAGTATCTGCAAATAACCCTGTGCAATCTTTAATTTGGCAAATGGCTGACGTTAAAGTATCAATTAGTTGTAATCTTAATAGTGTTTAATGAGAAAGATGATTACAAATTGCCCATTAGCGTACCCAGGTCTAGGTAATATTGTGCAATTAACAAGCAGGGTCCGTCCCTCCGGGAATTTTTCAGCCCGTAGTGATTAGAGAAAATCAGTACCTATGTACCTACCT
>NW_007498667.1:0-266 GCF_000475195.1 Diaphorina citri
AACGCGTGTGGAGAGATCGAGTGAGCGATGTGTAAGCCAGTAGCACTCGGTGATGAAGGTAAGGGGAGCGCGGGGTTTAGGTCGCGGGGCCTCGGCGTCGTGGGGAAGCAGACAGGTTTCCTTGTGTAAACCACGCAGGTGAATACCTTGAGTGAAAAACAAGTGAATTATGTTGGTTACGAAAGCAAAGGTCATTAGGTCACTTTCCTACCAAGTGAATCATTAATTTTGCCCCAAAGGTGCGGTACAAGTGGACAATTTGATTA
>NW_007498668.1:0-266 GCF_000475195.1 Diaphorina citri
TCGACTGCTGATTGGTTTCTGTGCAGGTAGGTACTTATTTGAAAACATGACGAAATCTTCCAACATATCGCGAAAAATCCATACATACCGCACTGTAGCTTTAATATTTCCTTACGGAATGCGGCATAATAAGTTCGTAAGTGGTTACTGGTTTATTTGAAATGGCATTCAAATAATGAACTACAATATAACTACGAGTAGACATCGTCACGGAGTCTTCTAAACTTTCTGGTCGTCCTGTTGTTATCGGATTATCACTTGCATTG
>NW_007498669.1:0-266 GCF_000475195.1 Diaphorina citri
GATTTCCCGATTTTTACCCGGAACAAAGGCATGCATAGGCCTAGAGATCCAGATTTATGAATCATGCTGCATGCATCTGTACGCTGTACGTTATACATTCGTACTATGTACGTTACTACCTACACTACACTACCTACTTGACTCGCGGGTTTTTGTGTTTTTCGTATGTACTTACCTACCTATCTTTTTAAACTTTTTTTTTCGTAATTTTTTCTGTTTATTAGTCAGATCCCGTACTTTCCATAGATTTAGAAAAAACCGGAACA
>NW_007498670.1:0-266 GCF_000475195.1 Diaphorina citri
CTCTCTCTCTCTCTCTCTCCTCTCTCCTCTCTCTTCTCTCTCTTCTCTCTCTCTCTCTCTCTCTCATCTTATCAGTCAGATCTTAACTGTGTACTTTAATGTAATGTGTGTGTGTGTGTATTGTTTTATCTCTGATGAAATTCAATATAGCTGCTTGGTCCATGATATTGTGCTGTATGAGGCATAGGTACATTAGGATTTATGCGAGTGATAACTTTAACTCACTTGATTCGTGAAGCCTTCAGCAGTGTACAGAACGGAAATGA
>NW_007498671.1:0-266 GCF_000475195.1 Diaphorina citri
AAATAATAGATTTTCTTCTTCTTTCAATGATGCCAGTCAACGAAATGTAAAATTTACATAAGCTTTCATAATCGCTAAATTTCGAGTTTGGTACATTTTGTCCACTCATTGGACGAATCCGGCGAAGAAGCCCAACATATATAGTACATGTTTCTTAGGTGCTATTGAAAGAATGGCCATGATAGTTAACTATGATTACGGTCATACATTATGAAGAACATGGAGATGTGCCCAGTGGTTGTCAAAATGTCCTTATAACGCGGTCC
>NW_007498672.1:0-266 GCF_000475195.1 Diaphorina citri
CCCCCCCCCCCCCCTTGAGCTACATTTTTCTCCTCTACTGTCAGACTCCGAAAAAATTGGGGTCGAGGGGGCCCGGCCACCCCTCCCCCTCTTTCATCTTCATAATGTAGTTCTTGTTGTGGTGGTGGTGGTTGGTTGGTTGGTTGGTTGGTCGGTTGGTTGGTTGGTCGGTTGGTTGGTTGGTTGGTTGGTTGGTGTTGTTGTTGGTGTTGGTGTTGGTGTTGGTGTTGGTGTTGGTGTTGGTGTTGGTGTTGGTGTTGGTGTTG
>NW_007498673.1:0-266 GCF_000475195.1 Diaphorina citri
ATAAAAATTCATAGGCCCTTGGTTTAGCAACGGGTGTGTACCCATAAAATGTCATAGGACATTGATGTCAAATGGGTACACTGAAAATCTGTAATCCATAAAATTTCATATGGGAACTTCTAACCCATATAATGTCAAAACACCTTGGTTAGACTGCGGGAGCAAAAGGAGTTTTCAGTTCTATCTTGGCAGGTGTCTAAATCTTCTACCCTCCCTGTATGACCCTCTGACTTTGAGTCATGAGAGTTGGAGAGAAGACTAGAATA
>NW_007498674.1:0-266 GCF_000475195.1 Diaphorina citri
CGAGGAGGAGGAGGAGGAGGAGGAGGAGAAGGAAGAGAAGGAGGAGCAGGAGAAGAAGGAGAAGGAAGAGGAGGAGGAGGAGAAGAAGAGGTGGATTAGGAAGAGAAGAACGAGGAGGAGGAGGAGGAAGGAAGACTCATAAGGAGCTTTTTAGAGTTTTCAGTTAAGATATCCAAAGGTAAATATTAACCCTGTATGGAAGAGAAGTTCACATGCCCATCATTTCCCATGTAAAACTCATCTTCATTTCTTAACCCTTTGAGGGT
>NW_007498675.1:0-266 GCF_000475195.1 Diaphorina citri
GAATTTCTTTCTAGATTACTGAGGGTAGGTAGTATTTTAGACCTTTTTTTCCAAAAAGAAAGTGCAATCTCAGGCTTGAAATTTGGAAAATCATCACTTTCTAATCTACATTTTTTTTTCTTCAATACCTACAACCCTTAAGTACCTATGTACCTACCTACCAATTTCAGTCTTTTTCAATCTAATATTTTTTTTATATATTTTCCATTACTTAAGTAGAAAGAATTTTCTACTAAAAAAGAAAAAGTAGGTTTGGAGTGATTTCT
>NW_007498676.1:0-266 GCF_000475195.1 Diaphorina citri
ACCCGTAACTCCTTAACTGTAAGTCGGGCAGTCTTGAAAGTTGCACCAATCGATTCCTCGTCAAAAGTTCCATAAGAGAAAATGCTTAGTGGACCCGAAAAGTGTATTGGGGACTTTTATGGGGCAAAAAAACTGATTTTACGGGTTAATTTCCTATGGGGCACTTTGGGGTTGAACACCCTGTAGGCCTGCTGCTGCTGCTGTAGCAAAATAATAAATTTTGCAATTTAATGTTGCTAGATTTTGGTCTAGCGTGTCTTGGGGTG
>NW_007498677.1:0-266 GCF_000475195.1 Diaphorina citri
TAAAAGTTTGGCTAAAAGAACAAGAACACCCAAAATAAGCATCATTCAATAGGATGAGGAAAGTCGTGTGATGTTCACTCCAGAATTTTTTTTTTATGTTTTTATTCTTCTCTTTCCCCCTCCTCTTTCTTCTTTTCCCTATTATTTTTCTTCTCCTGTTTCTTGTTCTCTTCCTCCTTTTACTTCTTCTTCATCTTGTTCATCTTCATCTCCTTCTTCTTCTTCTTCTTCTTCTTCTTCTTCTTCTTTTCTTCTTTCCCCTATTC
>NW_007498678.1:0-266 GCF_000475195.1 Diaphorina citri
ATTGACATTCTCAGACTTACACGAGTGGTTGATATTGATATATTGCAGGGGTGGCCAAACCGGGAACCGCGGTTCCCTTCGCGGTTCCCAAGGGAACCGCGAGCCCATTTTGAGGGAACCAAAAAAAGAAAAATAAAAAAATAAATAAAAGTGTAAATGTACCTCATTGAGTACCTAATGAAGATATCTTGAATATTTTGGTAGGTAGGTACCTACATAGGTATTATTATCCATCGGCATCGGTTTGAAGTGTGGTAAACGCAGCT
>NW_007498679.1:0-266 GCF_000475195.1 Diaphorina citri
TTTTTATGACTGCAGACCTGTTTCCTGTGTTAATTTGTTTTGACGTTGGAAGTTGTGGAAGTTGCATTTTTTTTTTTCTTCTAATTTATATCTTAATTCCAACGTGCATGTTTTGTTTTTCTTTGACATCAAACATTCTGGATATTTACTGATGTTTTTTGCTATTTTTTCCCCCCTGATTTTAATTCAATTCAATGTCATTTTAATTGGATGAATGTTTATTATTATTATTATTATTATTATTATTATTATTATTATTATTATTA
>NW_007498680.1:0-266 GCF_000475195.1 Diaphorina citri
TTTGGATGGTAGAATATCAGGGATAATTTTTCAAATCCATTTGCCCCCTTTTTTTCTTTATATTTAGTCATTAGGGAGCACATAGCGCGACCGTATTCTCTCAAAATGCAAAGATAACAGGGAGCGCGCAGTGTGAACATATTCTATCAAAGTGCAAAGCCAATAGGGAGCACGTAGCGCGACCATATTCTTTCAAAGTGAGAAGCTAATGGGGAGTGCGTAGTGCGACCGTAATCTCTCAAAGTGAGAAGTCGATGGGGAGCACG
>NW_007498681.1:0-266 GCF_000475195.1 Diaphorina citri
TCAATGAGCAGAACAAACCTGTGAAAACCGTTTGTCTTTATCCCAAACCGTTTTCCGGAAAACTCCGGAAAGCCCTTTGGAAAAATGGAAAATCTCAATTTTCAGACAAACCGTTGACAAATTTTTAACGGCCAGCCCGGTTTTAAATAGCTCTCAATGAGCAGAACAAACCTTTGAAAACCGATTGGCTTTATCCCAAACCGTTTTCCGGAAAACTCCGGAAAACTCTTTTGAATAATGGAAAATCTCAATTTTCCAGACAAACC
>NW_007498682.1:0-266 GCF_000475195.1 Diaphorina citri
TGGACGAAGACGGTCATCAAACCCGAGACTTTTTGCATGCAACGAAAGCGCGTTGCTACTGGACTAACCATGCCCCTATAACTATCTTTCTCAGATTTGATAATTTTATCTATGTTTAGTTTTGGTCAAAGCCAGCCTAGTTAGCTTGAAGGGTAGCACGCCTCCCTTGTACCTGCTAGGTTGCGAATTCGATCCCCGCCCGAGGTGGATTTATCCTAAACAGATGAGGGTCGTTCTCGGAATGGCTGATTTTCTAATATTCAGAC
>NW_007498683.1:0-266 GCF_000475195.1 Diaphorina citri
TTGCTCTCGCTTTTAGTTTTCAGTTTTCATTTCTTCAAGACAAGACTCAGGGACGATATTAGTTTTCAGGGGCGAAGTCAAGGGAGCGCGAAGCGCGACCTCATGGACACCCCGCGAAGCCTCGGGAGCGCGCAGCGCGACCGTAAACAAGGGAGCGCAAAGCGCGACCACACGCACAACCCCGCGATGCCCCGGGAGCGCGCAGCGCGACCGTAAACAAGGGAGCGCGAAGCGCGACTCTATGCACAACCCCGCGAAGCCCCGGG
>NW_007498684.1:0-266 GCF_000475195.1 Diaphorina citri
TTGGTGAATGATCTTATCAAGTATCAGGTCAAAGACAGTGAGGAGGAAAGTAACTCAAGTAAGACCACATCTGAGAAATCTTCCAAGTTCAGATAATCTTCCATGCTATTTCATCTCTATTCCCAGACAAAGGCTCAGCAGAAGAGTTGAGAGACAAGTACATAGAACTCCCTGAACAAACAGATCCAAATGCCTCTCCTCCTGAATGCACACCTAATATTGATGGACCTACTGCTGAATCTGTCCCCAGAGAACAAACCATGCAT
>NW_007498685.1:0-266 GCF_000475195.1 Diaphorina citri
TTGTTGGCGAAATGGTAGGTAATTA
The DNA here is from genome assembly GCF_000475195.1 of Diaphorina citri. Lineage (NCBI taxonomy): Eukaryota > Metazoa > Arthropoda > Insecta > Hemiptera > Psyllidae > Diaphorina > Diaphorina citri. The sequence continues at coordinate 26 of NW_007498685.1, forward strand.
GTATAATAACTAATAATTTTAAAGAACTAAAGAATTATACATGATAAGGTGTCTGAAAATTTTGCATGTAACATGCAAACATTGCAAACCATTTTTTCCCCTTCTTTTTCTTTCAACTAGTATCTATCTATCTACCTAAGTACCTACTTACCGTACCGTAACGATTCCAATTTTATCTGGTAATGGGAATAGATAATGGATGTACCAACCACGTGCTTTCGGAACTAGTAAGTAAGTAAGT
>NW_007498686.1:0-266 GCF_000475195.1 Diaphorina citri
TTTTGTTTTTCTTTCAGTGATAATCATTCGTAAGGATGTGAATCTCTGTTAAATTTCTGTACTGTATGTATAGCGGGCTAAACTGTGCGATTTTTCTTCCGATTTTGGTCCCATTCGGTTAAATTTAAACAGTTTATTAAATTAGAGCATTAGGGTGTATTAATGTTTTGTCTAATGAAGTAGGCTTCACAGATAAAATTAGAGCGAAAATAGAGAAAAATGTGATTGTTCTACCTTCTCTTTGTTCTATTTAGGTATACCTAACC
>NW_007498687.1:0-266 GCF_000475195.1 Diaphorina citri
TTTTTCACTAAATTTCTCAGAAGCCAATTTTTCCCTTCTTTTAACTTTTTTTACACCCTCGCTTGATTATCCCCTTTGAAAGTCGCGTTCTAATGCTCATTAGAGATGTACAAAGACATAAAGAGTGTGTGAGTTGTAAGAAAGAACGACTCTTTTCAGAGTGAACTACTCAGTCGATGAGTCAGATACTAAAACATGTAACTCACTCTTTAGCCCACTACAGGTAGAGATTTAGGATCTAAATCATTGACTATTCTAAAACAATG
>NW_007498688.1:0-266 GCF_000475195.1 Diaphorina citri
ATGGCGGCCATACAACTCAAAAGTTCACTCTAGTGCCCATAAATATTAATGGCATGTACTGTGATGGGACTTGGTAGATCTGTGCATGAGCGCTACACGCCCTACACTTGAATTAAAACCGCGCTACGCCACTGGTACCTACCTTTTTTGATGAGTTAAAATAATCAATCAGTTCCGACCAAATCACATAATCAGGCTTATTCTCCAAATTTCCAAAACGCAGTGCAACAAAACGTAAGGCATTAGTCTAGTCCGATTTTCTAAAA
>NW_007498689.1:0-266 GCF_000475195.1 Diaphorina citri
AATTTCATTATCAGATTCCTATATCCAGGCAAATGCCAAGGGAACGATAATGGTAAATGGTTCTTTATAATGTTTCTTTCGAGAAGTTTTTTTGTTTATTAGGTACTCTGTGGAACAAGGGCTTTTCTAGTTATACTCGTATTGGATTAGCAGGTATAATATGGAATAAGGGCTTTCATTTGTTAAAAGTGTTTAGTAGGCATAAGTAGTATTAGGTAGGTACTAGTTTTAACAAGGGCTTTTGAATATTAGATTAGCATTAGCAG
>NW_007498690.1:0-266 GCF_000475195.1 Diaphorina citri
TACTTAGGTTACAAGTATTACACCATGGTCTACTTACGGTGGATTTGGTTGGTTTATATGTCATAAAAATATGGAACCACTAGAAAAAAGAGTGAAAGATTTTTTGTCCCAATACTTATTCCTTACGTAATATTTGCAACTTGCAACCGCAATACCCACTCTGTTCCTTACTACTTAATACTGTCGTAGACGTTGAGGTTCGTCTCTTGTTTAAGGTTGGCCCGGACCTGGCGACCGATGCTGGGTGGCTGAAGAAGACTTGGCGA
>NW_007498691.1:0-266 GCF_000475195.1 Diaphorina citri
AAAAATGTGTTCTTTTTGCGTGCTACCTATCCCTGTAATTCCCAGAAAGTTGATCTAGAACCTACTGTACCTTCCGATCTAGTACGTTCCATAACACAATCCTATCCCAGCAGGATAAACAAAGTAGGTACCTATATTCTATTCTAGTGTAATACGCAAATAGTAAGTACAGATCATAATAAACATGATGTGTTGATATCATGAACGTCTGTTCATATATGAGTTGAACAGGTAGGTACACCCATATCAAGATTTGTATAGTACAG
>NW_007498692.1:0-266 GCF_000475195.1 Diaphorina citri
TATATGTATATACTTTTTGTTACCATCTGTATATTTAATAAAGTTTGATCCAATTGTGTAATAATAATAATAATAATAGAACTTGTTTCAAGGTACAGCATTAGATAAGTTGCTAAACTACATTAGATTCTAAGTTGCTTTTGCTTCTAATATTAGATTATTTTGCTACCTACTTATAAAAAGCTACCCGTTCTACCTACCTTGGTACCTACATATGTGAGAAACGTTTTTCCAATTTCCTGATGAAGTTTCAAGTGAGTTTTTTT
>NW_007498693.1:0-266 GCF_000475195.1 Diaphorina citri
TATTTTGGCATCCAGGTGCATAGTATATTGCAGCGCGGACCGCGTGTGTTTATATTCATGCGGTATGCGGATAATGGAAGACCTGTTGGATCATACAAAGCGTGCGGGTAGTACCTACAGATTACACTTATATTACCTACTATTTACACTTATATTACCCACTATTAACACTTATATTGGTACTTCTTCATCCAGGTGCATAGTATATTGCAGCGCGGACCGCGTGTGTTTATATTCATGCGGTATGCGGATAATGGAGACCTGTT
>NW_007498694.1:0-266 GCF_000475195.1 Diaphorina citri
TTTTGCGAAACCGTAAACATTACGGCGCATGTAAACGAATCTTTCAAAAGTTGCTGTCACTCACGTACATTGGGCTAACTTCACAATTATAAATTTCACCGCGAAAATTCAAATTTCCAATGCATGTGGGAGGTGGATACTTGGATAGTGATAGTGGATTGCCTAGAGATGCGAAATCCCAGTCCCATGGTTGATTTAATTCATTACAATCAAGTCCGCCCTGGGAGTTGAATCTTTTAATTCAGTCCCAGTCTTTCCAGTCCCTG
>NW_007498695.1:0-266 GCF_000475195.1 Diaphorina citri
TTGTGTACAAATACTTTAGTGGATTGTAGTATTATTCCCGTAGTATACTTTCGTATTCTTCCTGTGGTAATGTTTTTATATTAATACTACCGAGATACTGAGGGATTTTGGTGTTCATATCCTCGCCAGGAAATTTTAGCACCTTTACACGTAGTGTGGATAATGTTGCAAAAGAGAACTCAAACTTGCACTTTTCTAGCACTCTGGAGAGCTTTATTCAATGGTCTTTGTGATCTGTTCATCTTTTCACCGTTAAAGGGGAAACC
>NW_007498696.1:0-266 GCF_000475195.1 Diaphorina citri
CTCTGTACACTATCCTATGGCAAGGTACATAAGTAAATTTAATTCACACCTGGATAAAGAATAGGATTTCAAAATCAAATCAAATCGTGAATTTATTTGTGTTAAAGCAAAGTCTTTTCACAACTTTTGTGTATATCACAGCATTATTAAGTTCCTCATTTGTAATCAATTTCCACATTTCAATAATCTTTTTTACACTGCTAGGTACTCGATTAAAGTAGCTCTATTCCTCACAGGGCTGAAAGCACCCCAAATTTCAAGCACAG
>NW_007498697.1:0-266 GCF_000475195.1 Diaphorina citri
AACACTCGGTTATTTTGACACCGTTGACCGTGTGAATTACTTTTTTCTGCAACTTCCTAATAAAAGCTACTATTTTTTTTCTATTTTATTCCATTTAAATACAACAAATACCGAAACATTCGTAGACTCACGTCACACGGTGTCACACCCCTTGAAATCAGTTCACAAGAACACACACCCTACTCGAAATTAACAACAAGATCACAACAATAAATTGAAGAAAACAACAGTTCATAAAAACAACAGTAAATCACAGAAAAAAACTC
>NW_007498698.1:0-266 GCF_000475195.1 Diaphorina citri
AGATGCGCAGGACCGTGAGAAGTGGAGGAAACTCGGTTGATACCTGTCTTTTAGACAGATTTACAATTATATATATATTTTACCTTGTTTCAGGTAAGTTGAGACTGAATTAATTCATACTAGAATGATATTGGACAAGAGGATTGAATGGTAAGTAAAGTAAATGTAAAATTAGACAGACTGCACTGGGTTGCACTCTGCACTCTTATAAGCGCTAGTTCGCAATTTGATTTCAGTCCAGAGCAAACTTTACCCTAAACAGATAA
>NW_007498699.1:0-266 GCF_000475195.1 Diaphorina citri
CCACGGGCTTTTGATGGCAAAATTCTGCCTGGGATTCCCGCAAAATTACACTCTTTCCCTCTCTCTCTCTCTCCCTCTCTCTTTCTATCACTGTCTCTCTCACTCCTATATTTTCCGGTTACACCTCAATGCACCCCCATCGACCTCTTCCTTCTCCCTCATATTTCCCTCATTGTCCAGCATCTCTCTCTCTCTCTCCAACTAACCATTATTAGCAATGCCTCCCCCTCCCTCAATCCTCTCCCCTCCCCACCACCACCCCCGAT
>NW_007498700.1:0-266 GCF_000475195.1 Diaphorina citri
AATTGAAAAAAACTTACAAAACTGACTTGTTTAAAACGTATAAATTAAAATGAAATTTAAAAACAAAATCAAAAATACAGGTAAAAAAACAATAAAATCACCAAGTCTTTCTTCTATTTCAAGGAAACACTACGAAAAACTTATCAGTTATAATTTCACAAATTCTATAGGTATCTACTGGCGAGAGGAAAAAATCACTTCTTTGCACGTCACAAAAACGGCTTAAGCGGCGTTTTTTTAGCCGACAAAAAATGAAGATCACAAAA
>NW_007498701.1:0-266 GCF_000475195.1 Diaphorina citri
CAATAGAATTCTGCAACCCATTTGGTCAATCTTAATTCAAAGTCTAAAATGAACCACGGTTAATCCAATTTGATGAATTGTATACTCAATGTACGACCCCCGATATGAAACTCACACGACATACCTATATGATGATCTTAGTATGGATGTGAACGCGGCCTAGCTTCCACTTCCAGTTTCCACACCAGCGGGATTGTGAAGTTGTTTATCCGAGAAATTTCATTAAGACGATCTGGTATCCCGTCTCCTATGTGGAAACCATTCAA
>NW_007498702.1:0-266 GCF_000475195.1 Diaphorina citri
GTTCAAAAAAATTGACTTTGTAGAATGCATTTCACGCAAAGCTCATACATACTGGCATTCCAAAAGTAAAATAATTAGCTGGACAACAAACCAAAGTACTTTTCTAGCCCTTATTTGCCCTTCTGGGATGAACAGAAAAAATTTAAAAAATAGAAATGTAAAAAGTGAACCAAGGTACGGCCATTCACCCTACCTATGTACCTACCTAATTTGTTTAATATTCAGTTTATTATTATTCTTGATTTGATTTTTCGATTTTACTTTCA
>NW_007498703.1:0-266 GCF_000475195.1 Diaphorina citri
CGCGTATAATATCTCTAGTAGCGCGGTCAAACTTTCTTGACTTGGCGGGGCGGAGCGCTACCGCGCTCCTTAATATGCGTTTTATTCGTTCCACATTCCCCATTTCTTTGAGTAGGCGTCGAATTAAATGAAGTTTATCGTAACAGATCATTTGTATAATATAGCAGCTATATTGTAGTCAGTGGTAGAGTGGTACAGAGTATTTGAGATGCTAGAAAAACTTTCATCGAAGCCTAAATTCCAGGCCCAAGGTGCAAATAGTTTAG
>NW_007498704.1:0-266 GCF_000475195.1 Diaphorina citri
GTAGGTGGCACGCCGCCAATGCAGTGAAGCAGAAGTAATATTAGAGGAAAGAGGAGTGCAATGAGGGAAAAGAAAGGTCGGTACTACGTGAAGTAGGAGGACACAAATTATGAAGTGAATAAAAGGCGGGGTACAAAATTGATTTCCAATCTTTTTTGGGGTGGGATGGATTTTTGTTTATTTTTTGCGGGCACTTGATTTATTTTGGGAGGAACGACTTGGCGGGGTCTTTTTTATGCCACGAAGTGGTATTTTTTGGGGGGATC
>NW_007498705.1:0-266 GCF_000475195.1 Diaphorina citri
GGAAAGGGTGTTTTCTGGAGATCTTGGGCCCACGCGGCCTTTTAGAAGTTGTTGGAACCCAGCGATAAGGTATTAAGGTTTGTTAGAGGGAACTGTAACAATCTTATCATCCAGAAATAGAAGAGAGAAGGAGGATAGGATAGGAGAAAGCTAACCGTTCTTAGAACGAAACTATTCTGTTTACGTTTAAGTTCTCCCCGGGCGAGAATCGAAACGGCGAAATAGCACTTAAAAGGCAGTCGCGCCATCCAAGTTAACTTGGTTGG
>NW_007498706.1:0-266 GCF_000475195.1 Diaphorina citri
CTATGTAGATAGATTGGGAATAGTGAGGAGAAAGTAAAGGCTTTCTGTTTCAGGTATTCTAACAAAAAGGTGAGGTTGCAATTGAACAGTAGACATTTCATTAACAGGTAGGCATGTACTCACCAAATGATTTTCATAGCAGTTAAGCACTCTACAAAGTCCATAAAATCTCATTTAATGACCACAAAGTTCTCCGTGTTCCAAGTTACCCCGAGCGTGTGTGCATTGTTTAGTTTTATGAAAACAGCATTATACAATGACAAAGT
>NW_007498707.1:0-266 GCF_000475195.1 Diaphorina citri
TGCATAACCAGTTGCCTAGCAACCGCGTTCCCAGGACCACGTGTTATGTCGTTGTCAAGGCAACCAGGCTAAATATAATTCGTCGTCTAGGAAACGAGATGCTGGGAAAATGACTTGAATGACCGCTTAAGGAAAACCCGAGTTGAGTGTCAACTTTTTTCTCGATTTTTCCTCAGTGGTGCAGTCAGGACATTTTTACTTTCCTTATCCTATAGGAAGGAAAGTAATGTAATCGGGTCAAATTTTCGATGGTCAGTTTTTAGTGC
>NW_007498708.1:0-266 GCF_000475195.1 Diaphorina citri
ATGAGTGTGGTGACTTTTCTTTCTTGGAAAAGTTCATGTGAGAATACAAACACTGCATATTTACCTACATAACCTACCAAAGAGTTCAAATTATATCGTGACTATTTCATATTGCATTAATACATTGGCCTACGTGGATGTAATGGGATTGGACTCGTGTGTTCTGTCTTGTAGCATGCCCATCCCGTAGTATGTCTCTCATCAGATGGGCGAGAAGAGACAATCCTGTAGATGTTAGGTCAACACGAAAACACCAGAAAGAAACC
>NW_007498709.1:0-266 GCF_000475195.1 Diaphorina citri
GTACAAAATTTCATTAAAATTCTTTATGAAATTAGAATTATAATGGAAAAGAAATCAAGAGTTAATTGTGGTTTGGGGTTTAATTTTTTATCAAGACAAACGAATTTAGAATTGATGATGATGATGTCAGCTTTTCGTGCTGTTATTTTACTGGTAATATAAGCACGCAAACTCAAAATGGTTTGTTTTATGAGCTACGAATTTAGAATTTACTCGGTACTTGACTGGTGTAAGTAAAAAATTCAAATTCGCGCCATGCCATTTTA
>NW_007498710.1:0-266 GCF_000475195.1 Diaphorina citri
TGTATTTTTTGACGAGAGATCGAATGAAACCATTTTCGTAAAAATCGAACTAACGAACAGTTCCGGATTCACAAAGTCCAACCTGAGAGTTGTCGGGACATAAATACATTTTCTTACCTATATTGGTGAAGAGGATAACAGTTGGGAGGGAGTATGTATATCATGTATTCTTACCTATATTGGTGAAGAGGATAACAGTTGGGAGGGAGTATGTATATCATGTATTCTTACCTATATTGGTGAAGAGGGTAACAGTTGGGAGGGAG
>NW_007498711.1:0-266 GCF_000475195.1 Diaphorina citri
GTTAACTTCAGTAGACCGTAGACACCGGAGTAATGCTTGTTGGGAATCCACGAGACATCCTCCACTACTGAATCTGCCAGGTAGAAGCTCACCTCCACTGAGAAAAAGAAAAAATGGAGATGATAAATCGTCACGTCAGTCCGGACTTCTTACTTTGCGTGTCCGGTACAAGACCGGTACAAAGAAGAAGTCCGGAAATACAATCTAACAAGTTTTATATTTTTTTTTTTTTCAACACACAATAAAACTAATATTGGCGGGGTCGA
>NW_007498712.1:0-266 GCF_000475195.1 Diaphorina citri
AAGACTTCATCCACTTGATAAGATTGGAACGTGAAACGTGTTGTAAGTGTACGAAATGTTTACGACAGCTTTCATGGGTGTTTTCCTTGAGCTTTTCCCATTGATTTTCCTGACACGCCTTTATTTCGGACAGCTCCGAGTGCCAATAGTCTAGAACAAATGGCTGTGAATACAATAGCAACAGGTTAACGCTATCTGAGGTCATTCCTACCATAAAACTGATACATCAGACTTGAGTTCAAACATGGGAGGTTTCATCCCACCCT
>NW_007498713.1:0-266 GCF_000475195.1 Diaphorina citri
TCTACAAGTCACAATAAATGATGTCTGCGTGCTTAATCCTACAGGGTGTATTCCCAATCGTTTTAGCTAAATCCCCTTTAAAGATGAGCTGGCCATTTGTCCCTTATTGGTCCTTTATGTGTAGTATTACCTTTCTGGCCTTCCTTATGTGTGATAAAATGGGCCATAAAACTGATTTGCCGAAAACAGATTTTTCTTCAAAGAACTGCTTTATTAAAGCTTCTTTTACGTGGAACTACTGAACTTGAAAGTCTTGTAGAGAGCCT
>NW_007498714.1:0-266 GCF_000475195.1 Diaphorina citri
CCGGGAATCGAACCCAGGTCTTCCGTGTGCAAGGCGAGCGCTGTGACCACTACACCATGGGAGCTGACCAGAAATAATTCATCCCCATGCGTGGCACAAGCTTTGCTTTTACGGATGGGTACACAATCTATATGATTTCTTTTTATGATTAGTTATGTTGTAATATTAATAAATGTAAACTTGATTAAAAATAAAAAACTACACTCACCCATACTGGTATTGTGGTGGGGAAGGTGAATGGAGCGCAGGTCGTAGTCCTTGGCTCT
>NW_007498715.1:0-266 GCF_000475195.1 Diaphorina citri
TGTCAACAGAGGGTTATCCGACATTTCTCTGGACGACTGAGTTGAAAAAGATTTTATATGATATAGTCAAATGAAGAAGATGTAAAAAAAAAGAAAAATTCACACTTTGAAAAGGATTCAAGTTCTTCTTTTCAAAGGGATTTGGTCAATCATGGAGATAAATACTGAAAATTCACTTTAACAACAATTGATTCACTATCAAACTTTTATTTGACAAAAATATTATAACATAGATTATGAAACTTGATTTTTTATGACGTATGCTA
>NW_007498716.1:0-266 GCF_000475195.1 Diaphorina citri
AAATTATACTCTTCAAGGAGGGCTTAGGACTTATTTAGTTGAGAACCCCAGGTCATAAACCTATCAGAGACACCAGAAGCAAAACATGTGACGAGTTATAGCGTCTCAGGAACCATTTGAGTAACAGTAAATGCATTTATTTCAAGTACTTAGTCAGTTACTTTCATGTCTAATGCATTTAATACCTACATGCATATGTAGGGAATGCAGTGACACCCCTCTTCAGTTATTAGGTTACTGTTAGCGGTAACCCAAGTACATAGCTT
>NW_007498717.1:0-266 GCF_000475195.1 Diaphorina citri
CAGAGCTTGTTGAAATTTCAGCAAAACAACAAGGCTGTTAAAAGATCTGATGAACTTTGCAAAATCAAAAGACCTTTGTAAGACAACAAAAAGTGCCTCTGGAAGTATTACTGATGAATTTTCAACAGAATTGCACGACTGGTGGTGGGTAAACTAGTATAAGTTACTTAAATTTGTGATCTTATTTATTTTTTGGTTTTGTTGTTTAATGGTCCGTAATAGCTTGAGGTCAATAGCAAGATGAACATTCTACTTCAGACGGTTTT
>NW_007498718.1:0-266 GCF_000475195.1 Diaphorina citri
ATGTTTGAGTGTCATTCTTACTTTGCGATTTAAATTTTCCAGATCCGTATTTGACCATGTCAAAATTCCAAAGGTGTAGGTATATAAGGAGTGGAATTTCCCAGGTGTTAATGGCTTGAATTTTGTTTTTCGCATTCAATTCAGTTTTCAGAACTGTGATGACTCGTTTCATAAATAAGTTCTCATAGTGCCGTTTCATTTCTGTATCATTAATGCTGATTTGTTGTTGTATGCCGAGATACTTATACTGTTCATCTTTAGTCAGG
>NW_007498719.1:0-266 GCF_000475195.1 Diaphorina citri
ATCAAATAGTATACATAGAGAATAAACAGTCCTGCATAGAAATACAATATAGAACTTTCATAACTACATGAATATTTTGCCCTATTCCTCATAAGGGCGGTGTCCAAAAGGCCTCGTTAAAACTCGGAACTAGGCCTCGTTTAAACTCGGAACTAGGCCTCGTTTAAGCTCGGAACTAGGCCTCGTTTAAACTCGGAACTAGGCCTCGTTTAAACTCGGAAAAACGTTTCGCTTAAACTCGGAACTACACTTCGTTTTCAGTCGGA
>NW_007498720.1:0-266 GCF_000475195.1 Diaphorina citri
TCCCTATCGTATCCTCTCCTTTATAATTAAAGTTTTATCCTCTCATGCAAACTTACCTGTCCTTTCTTTTGACTGTTTATCCCTCTTCGTTAAATCTCTGTAGGATTCCCTTTAAGGTGGATTTAGAAAATATTCAAACTCATTTCATGTGAGCCATTAAAAAAAGAAAAAAAAAGATACCTATGTCATCAGTATTTTCTCTAGTCATGCTCACCTAAATCCACCTTTAGAATCTCAAGAAATACAAGTTCATATTAGCTTATTTT
>NW_007498721.1:0-266 GCF_000475195.1 Diaphorina citri
TTACAAGCTGTACTATTTCCCCATCAAGGGTTTGGCTGAACCAATCAGATTCATCCTCTCCTACATGGAACAAGACTTTGAGGATATCAGAATAGAAAAGGACAATTGGCCTGCATTGAAGCCTAGTAAGTTTCTATATTTTTTGCTATTATTTATTTTTATGTAACTTTTATTTTTCAGCCTGTAAGAGCCAGCTTCTTATTTTACTGCTAAGGTCATCAGGATTTTATGCCTTGCCTTTTTGGTGGGACTTAACCAGATCCCTA
>NW_007498722.1:0-266 GCF_000475195.1 Diaphorina citri
ATTCACTTTTTAATTTTGCATTATATTGTTTTTTACCCATAGGATTTGTAGGGTATTCATATTGTGTTGATTTTGTTTTGAAAACTCTTCGAAAACTCAATTTTTGTTACCTACTAAACTTGTATTTCACGTTAATTAAAGACTTTTTTAAGTCGTTTCCCTATGGTTGGCAACGTCGCCGAGTGAGTGGTTGGCAACGTCGCCGAGTGAGTTAATACCTAATTTCTACGCTCGTCAAAAAAGTGATTTTTTTAAGTGTTTTTTGG
>NW_007498723.1:0-266 GCF_000475195.1 Diaphorina citri
GATCGCGGATTCAATTCCTGTCCGTAGGGCGTCTGCCTTGTTAGTCCTAGGTCGCTGGTCCGATACCCTCCTAAGGCGAACTTCTTTTAAACAGACAAGGTTCCTTCTCGAAACGGCTAACTTTTTTCCACCTTATTCTCGCTCTCTCTTCGCTTTCGGGACGATAGGCCTCCGTCGTTACAGGTCTCTCTTCTTCTTCTTCTTCTTCTTCTTCTTCCTCTTCTTCTTCTTCTTCTTCTTCTTCTTCTTCTTCCTCTTCTTCTTCT
>NW_007498724.1:0-266 GCF_000475195.1 Diaphorina citri
AACGGGAACTGATCCAACAGAACCTCTATGGCCGAGAATGGGCTATCAAATTGTGTGAACGCCTGGAAACTAAACTTGATTATGCAATGTGCAAGGAACAGTCTCCTTTTCAGGTTCTTATTTTTACTTTTTCTCTTGCACTTGTATAACTTTTTGAATTGGTCGCTTTTATGTGTTTAGACCAAGAGAGAGGTGTAGAACAAAGAGTGAACTTTGTTTATAAATATTTTAATTAAAAAGGTGTTTGTGCGAAGAAAGAAAAGGAC
>NW_007498725.1:0-266 GCF_000475195.1 Diaphorina citri
AATAACACAATGAAACGGCATTTATTTATTTAGTGAACCAGTAGATCAGTCATTTAAAGATTTAAACCCATTTAGGAGCAATACCCATTTAGGAGGGAGGAGGAATACATTCAGACAATCTAAACGTTGAGTAAACTGAGAACTCGCGTTGTTCGTTGAATCATAAATTAATTATGTATTTAGACTATTTTATTCGCCCACCTAAAAAACGTACCATTTATTGGCCCACCTGCCCACATTTATTTTTCTAATTTTTGTTTTTATGA
>NW_007498726.1:0-266 GCF_000475195.1 Diaphorina citri
TTTTTTTTTTTTTTACAAAAAGGTCATTGTACGGAACCTTTCATTTCGCTATTTTTGTTTCATTGATCTTGTTTTTCTTCCTCGCTGATTTTGTTAAATTTTCTTTTTAATTAAATTAATTTCAAACCTGCGTAGTTATCTACTTTTCAGTGTCTCCTATAATCATGTAACAAAAATGTTTGAAAAAAAAATAATAGGGAGATTTCGCATCGAATCCTGATCCCCATAACGCAACCCATGTTGGCGCCATCTTGTTTACATCATGT
>NW_007498727.1:0-266 GCF_000475195.1 Diaphorina citri
AGAGAGAAACCAGAGAACACGGGAAGAGAGAGTGAGAGAGAATGTCTGATGATAAGCATTGCATTTCACAAGTGTGACCGCAGGGTATTACATATATATGCTCGTGGTATATGGAAGATAAGAGATGGAGAGGGAGGGAAAGGGAAGGAGAGGGAGGGAGAGAGAGAGAAAGAAAAAAAGGAGGAAGAGAGAGAGATAACCTCGTCTCTAGTACCCAGACATCAAGCTCATGGTTCAACCTTCCTCCTCCTCCTCCTCCTCCTCCT
>NW_007498728.1:0-266 GCF_000475195.1 Diaphorina citri
CTATTTCCCATAACTATTAAACTCTCATTATCATGTGGTCACTGCTTGCTTTTATTACGAAGGTTAAGTATATGGTTCCAAATGATCCAATAGGTATAGGTAACCAAATAAATTCATTTTAGGTATACTTAGGTTGGTATAGGTACAATATTTGGTGAATTTGATCGAAATGATTAGCAAATGAAATACAACCTGTTATTTCACTGAAGATCATATAAAATTATTAGAAGAAATCAAGAAAGGGAATGTTTAAATTTGACGTGATC
>NW_007498729.1:0-266 GCF_000475195.1 Diaphorina citri
GAGTAAACAATATTAAACATGCATGCCAACTTGTATTCATTCAAAAAACAATGCGAATCAGGAGGCAAAATCGATTAACATAAAAATTATAAATAGAGTTTTTTGCTGATTTAAGAGGTTAGAGGGGGAACTGTAACTGCTAAGGTCTTATATCGTCCGAAAGCAAAGAGGGAAGAAAGACAGCATAAGAGATGTAGGAGAAAGCCAGCCATTTCGAGAACGACTGACCTTGTCCTATCTTGTCCTCCTTTCCTCTTTGATTTCGG
>NW_007498730.1:0-266 GCF_000475195.1 Diaphorina citri
GAAAAAATGAGGAATTTGGGAATTTTTCTTTTTCTTCTACGACTTCTAGATAATCCCGAGCTAAACTGATTTTTATATCAAGACGCTGAAAAGTTGCAAAGTGCGCCCTATATCTCCCATTCACATTACGTAAAACAAAGCAAACTACACTCTCTTATACACAAAGCAGTTTCCTCCCTATTCCCTAATAATAGATCAGTTGCACTTACTTGGGTGATGTTTCAAAGTCATAGAGCAGGAAAAATGAGGACCAACGGAATTTTTCT
>NW_007498731.1:0-266 GCF_000475195.1 Diaphorina citri
ATTTGTAAACAATATACTTACTCTACGAGCGGTAACATTGGGTGTAGACTGCACATCACCTGCCTTGCCAGAACGAGTGGTCCTGAAACAATATTACAAGTATTCGTATTCATATCAAAGTCAAGCCTAGGAGGATTCCAGTCTTGGTGGTGTAGTGGTTAAGACGCTCGCCTGTTAAACAGAGGGACGCGAGTTCAATCCCGCCCGAGGCACGGAAATCTTTATTTTCTCTCTCTCTCTCTCTCTCTCTCTCTCTCTCTCTTTCT
>NW_007498732.1:0-266 GCF_000475195.1 Diaphorina citri
TTCATTTCAAAATACGCCCAACAGTCTACAGTTTCACGTTGTGAGACATTTTGAGTTTCTGCGCAAGAACTGTATGCAAAACGCCCAAGAATGGACCGACATAAAACGTCGCCCATAAAACGTCAATCTTTGTAAACCCGAGGGTAAGTGCTCCGTTTGCATTAAGGAGCGCGGTAGCGCTCCGCCCCACCAAGTCAAGAAAGTTTGACCGCGCTACTAGAGATATTATACGCGACAGGGAAAGTAGCCGTTTTCAGGTAGTTGTA
>NW_007498733.1:0-266 GCF_000475195.1 Diaphorina citri
GTGGATGAAGTTTGTTCTCTCAAGGGCTGGCATTCTCCTCTCCTGTCTTCCTCTCTTTGATTTTGACATGATCAGACTTTAGCAATTATTACAGTTCCCTCTATTGAACCTTTTTTACTTTTTTTTTTGTGGTTGCACCTGCTTAGTTCATAGGAAACTTACCCAATTTAGACACAGGCACAGGTCCCGAATGCTTGCTTCCCAGGGGAACTGGCCCACTTCTCTTGGAGTCTCCAGATTCATTTCTAGCAGTTTTAGCACCAAGA
>NW_007498734.1:0-266 GCF_000475195.1 Diaphorina citri
AGTTTAAAAAAAAAAAAAAAAAAAATACACACACAGACTTTTGTCCTAGATGTGTGAGTACCTCCTTGCTACAAATTTGTCATTCCTTCGAAATGGCTATCGAAAAATTCCTACTTTCTAGTTTTAGGACAAAACTTACCCGTACCTACATCTCCTCAACTTGCGTCCTTCAAAAACTTTCTTGTATAAACGCAGCAATCTCATTTGTTCTAATAAATTGGACTCTGTCAAAACTGAAAGGATAATCTCCATTCTGTCAGCTTTTG
>NW_007498735.1:0-266 GCF_000475195.1 Diaphorina citri
TAGACGAAACTATTCAGTTGGTAATACATTTATTACGACTGACGACAATGCCATTCCAATTGCTAACTTTTCTTCTCCGGTTTATTTCATCCCCTTTTACGGTGAGAATAACTTTTCCCGTTCCTCTCCTCCCCTCCTTTCTTTCTCTCCCTCACCTACTCAGTTTTTCTCTCTCCTCTCTATATAGTTCTACCCGTTCCTCCCACCCTTTCTCTTTCTATCCATTTCTTTCTGTCATTCCCTCCCCTACTCAGTCTCTTTCTCAC
>NW_007498736.1:0-266 GCF_000475195.1 Diaphorina citri
TTCACCAGATCCATCGAGTCTATACTGCCATGAATGACTTTATGCAGGAATTGAAGTTGTATAAGTTTATGTCTAGACTCGATGGATGGCAAGCACAAATGCTCACGCAAATCCCTGTACGAGATTGGATTAGGGTATACAGGGTAGAAGCCATTCAGCTTGAAAAAGAGACGACGACAGAAAGCAGCCTGCACAGAATCAATCAGTGAGATCTTAGATTTGGTGCTTGGCATCCAGACTACAGATGCATAGATAAGTTTGGAAAG
>NW_007498737.1:0-266 GCF_000475195.1 Diaphorina citri
AAGAAGAAGAAGAACAAGAAGGAGGAGGAGAAGGAGAAGAAGATGAAGAAAAAGAGGAGGAAGGAGAAGGGGAAGGAAGAGGAGGATCAGAAGAAGAAGAAGAAGAAGGGAGCATAAAATCACAACTTTGACGGCGTGAAAAGAACACTGTTTCAAAGAAAAGAACGTAAAGAATGGAAAGAAAATTTGAATCTTCTCTCTGTAGTCTTCGAAATTTCGAAATGAAAATGCTCGCGAAGCTCGGAGAAATGCTCAAATTTCAGTTT
>NW_007498738.1:0-266 GCF_000475195.1 Diaphorina citri
TATTGTTCCTTTTATTGTCATTATTATTATTATTATTATTATTATTTTAAAAAATTTAAATATAATGACAAAAAAAAGGTATATGGAAGAAGAAGAAGAAGAAGAAGGAGGAAGAAGAAGAAGGAAGAAGAAGAAGGAAGAAGGAAGAAGAAGAAGAAAAGAAGAAAAAGGAAAAAAAAAGGAAGAAGAAGAAAAAGAAAAGAAGGACGCAGGAAGGATAATAATATTAATAAAAGTATTGTAAAAGATAATACGGCAAAGGAGAA
>NW_007498739.1:0-266 GCF_000475195.1 Diaphorina citri
CACGTTGGTCCTTAAGAGTATGAAACTCAACATAATAGAATAACTACCCATGGTGATTTTATGGATCCTAGGAAGAAACTGATGATCAAAATTGCTGAAAAATTAGAAATTGAGTAAATTTTGATGGTTTACTTAGCTGTGTCGAAATCGAAAACAAGGTAAATGAACTGCCTGCAGGCAAATTTTATTGAAATAGATGACAAAATACAGGGTACCCGAAAAGGGAGAAAAAGCTTATGAAGGTATAGAATACCTACTTTCCTTTC
>NW_007498740.1:0-266 GCF_000475195.1 Diaphorina citri
TTTATGTTCGTTTAATGCCGTTTTATCTTTTCCACGATAGACTTGAAATGAACATGGTTAGGTAGGTCATTATTGTTTGAGATTTATCTCTGACGTTCATAAAAAATGGATTTTTTCTTCTTTTCCAAAACAGTTTGTCAGGTTTGAAGATAGGTCACTCTGCCCAAGGTTAAGCCTTGTGGCCTACAAAAAAATCACCGCTTCAAAACCTTTCCATGTCCTTACCTCCAGAGTAGGATGGTCATAATATCATGAGTGATTTGAAA
>NW_007498741.1:0-266 GCF_000475195.1 Diaphorina citri
TCAATAATATTGTGTTCTTCAATGAAAGCCCAAATTTGTCGAACAACAATCTTTTCCAGTCCTTTTGACAGAACAGGTGGCAAGGAAATAGGTCGGTAATCGACACAGGATGAAGGGCTTGCTACCTTGATCAATGGGATAATGTTGGAAAATTTCCAAAAATCAGGAAATTTTCCAGAGCTCAGTGACTTATTGAAAATGTGAGTTATGATGGGTAGGAACCATGCTAGGGAAATTCTTATCATAGTTATATCCACACCATCATA
>NW_007498742.1:0-266 GCF_000475195.1 Diaphorina citri
GGGGAGAGAGGAATGTGTGGATGCTCCACTTTTTCGGAGACTCAGCCAAAAAAGCTGTGCGGGTCACAAGAATAGTCTGGCGGGCGGGTTAGTTGCAAATTGCTGAGCTACATCTTTTATGTATGTTAGGTACAATTTTATTGTACTTAATACATCTTTTATGTACGTAGGTACATTGTACTTGATACTTATGTATTACATGCAGTGATTCCCAAACTAGGGTCCGCGGCCCTCAAGGGGTCGTGAAGGACTTCGCGACGCCCGGG
>NW_007498743.1:0-266 GCF_000475195.1 Diaphorina citri
TCGACTTTTCCCGTGTTCAGACGGGGCCGGCGTTTTTCACCAGACTCTCAATCAATCAGCCCTAGTATTATTGCTTTAAGGTGACATATGTTTTTAGCTACAAAAATTTTACGAGGATGCCCTTTATCAGGCTTTAGCACTGAGTACCTATAAAAAATAATAAGGTGACTTGTTCAAACTGGGGGGGGGGTGTCCGAAATACATTGGGAGTTCTGTCTAAACTTGGAAGAACGAAGATATTGATGTCAAAACTCAGAAACAAGGAA
>NW_007498744.1:0-266 GCF_000475195.1 Diaphorina citri
AAAAAAAAAAATGCCTTGAAAATCTGAATCGAGTGAATCCAACTGGCTTCACTGGATTCAGACATCCAAAGGATTCACTCGTCTTCGTCTGTAGTGTAGAGTAGCGGTCGTCCCCATCTTACGCTAAAAACAGAGCGGAGCATAGAGCATCGAGCAGGCAGAGAGAAGTGACGATAGATGGAGGCGTCGAATTTCAAACCGCTTAGAGCTGAGAGTAAAATGCTCTATAGCCAGCCTTTTTTTTTTTATAAGCAATAAGTCCCCTC
>NW_007498745.1:0-266 GCF_000475195.1 Diaphorina citri
TTTGCACAAACTAGCTTGCGCATGCCAAAACTGGGAGAGGAACCTAGAAAAAAAAATCGCTTGTGTAAACTTCAAGCCTGCGTTCACTTGTGCAAATTAGCTTGCGCAAGCCAGTTTGTGCAAATGGCTTGAGCGTGTAAATCCACTACGCGAAGACCCTGCTTTATACAACTAGGTATGAGGGAATTATCTAAAGTTGTTGTTATTTCAACTAGCTCCTTGGAGTACGAGATACAAAAGCCGTTCACACCACAGCACCAACTGTT
>NW_007498746.1:0-266 GCF_000475195.1 Diaphorina citri
AAGTCTACCATCAATATGCTAAAATCTGTAAGTACGGCAGTCCAGACTACAATATATAGGAAGTTATTGCATAAGAAAGGAATCATATCTCACAACATATGGTTCAATAACCAATGTCTAAAGTTCCAAGTTACACCTCAATATGCCAAGATGAAAATTAATTCAAATTCCTTATCAGGAATAAAAGCAGTTAAAGCAGGAGAGAGAAGATGGGTTTTAGAAGAGAACAAGAAGTTTTATGCCAACAGAGATACAATTTTTACCTA
>NW_007498747.1:0-266 GCF_000475195.1 Diaphorina citri
GAGTGAGCCATAAAACCGTCAGTTCCTCGCACATAGGAGGGTAATTCTTGGATCTTATCGGCATTAATCTTTAACCATCCTTTCAGTTTTGGATTCTCATTAGGTACTTTCGTGTTTTAATTTATAAAGAACCACATGAGTAGGTATTTTGTCAAAAGAAAACCATTGCCTTCAATAAAGAAGAGAACTGCACTAGGTTTCCAAGTGACTATATGCTATATCTTTGCCTTGTACCTCCAAAGTTCGCACTTAAGATGGAATTACAT
>NW_007498748.1:0-266 GCF_000475195.1 Diaphorina citri
AGTCTAGAAGGTGATATACGTTTAGAGATATTGTATACGCTTTGCTCAGTCGACTACTGACTAGCTTTCCCTTCTCGCTTTCCTAAGTTCAATTTGCCGCAGAAAAATTCGGTCTATTCTGTCCGAATATCAGATAGGAAAAAAAGGGGTGAGGAAATTTTCAGATGGGTTGACCTATACAATGTAATGAGAAAGTGTTGGAATCGGTCCAAATTTTCCAAAATCGGAAAATGGGTAGAAAACACCATTTTTTGGTCCCCTATGGT
>NW_007498749.1:0-266 GCF_000475195.1 Diaphorina citri
TGGAAAACACCATTCAGGTAAACTTGTAGTCTGTAAAACTTTCTTCAAACTTGGTGTTTATTATTTGAAACACTTCAAATATTAATTTTCATGTGTGTGTTGAAACAAGAAAATTAAAAATTGCCCTGTACCAAACCCACTTTCTGAAGCATGAAAAATTGGGCCTGTGAAACTCTGTGAACGAGACAAGCACCTACCCATGCAGCCATTTCTAGTTGATTCAATGTTGATAGAATGTTTACAACATAATCAAGTTGAATATTCAA
>NW_007498750.1:0-266 GCF_000475195.1 Diaphorina citri
GACTTGGACTCGAAGCACCAACCTCCTGATCCTAAGTCTAACGCGTTAACAACTGCACCAATGAGGTTGGAGTGGCGGTTGAGTTATTTGCATCAGTCAGAATAGAATAGACAAGCAGAATATGGCACTTATTTTGCCGAAAAATGGCAATAAAAATCATGGCAAACTGGCACTTATTTAGGGAAAATATGGCTAAAAAAAAAAATTACACGCCTAAGTAAAAACCTTTTTTTTTTTAATCAGCGGCAACCGTTTTACCTTTTTCC
>NW_007498751.1:0-266 GCF_000475195.1 Diaphorina citri
GTCTATTGGTTTGGTGTATGGGTTTGGTTCGATGCAATGATATAAAATTACATTCCAACTCAAAGGAACCGGCAGGTTATTACGTCGGAATCCTCTTCAATCCCCCTTTATTCCGTCTTGCATATTCCCCAAATCCTGTACCAACAGCAAAGGCCAAATGACGTGTAATAAACATGAAGGTCTAATTACTTCATCAAACTTAAAATGATGATAACTTGGAGACAACATAACCCAAACAGTAGACGGTTCTTTGTTTACCACTTCTG
>NW_007498752.1:0-266 GCF_000475195.1 Diaphorina citri
AAAAAAAAAGGAAAAAGTCAAGAGCATCATAATATGCTATCAAATATCATATTGAAATACATAATTAAAATACTAAATTAAAATAAATAGATAGTAAAATTAAGTATTATTACTACCAAAATTAATAACATAATACCTATGATGAAGATAGCCACAGAGACTTGATAAAGGATGAAAGTGACATGCTTTGAAAAAGATATATCTACTTATATAGCTTAATTTTATGTTCAATATTATTTGTGGAATTCACCAAGCAGGCCTCCGCC
>NW_007498753.1:0-266 GCF_000475195.1 Diaphorina citri
AGCTCGACACAGGGAATAAATCCAAGCCTATAGCTAGTGAGTTGAAGAGTGACTTGAACCTTGGACGGGTGTCCGATAGAGCCGATAGAATACGACCTGACTCACTGACTGAGTAGTCCACTGAAAAGAGTACCTAGTTCTTTTTATAACTCACTCACTCTTTACACAACTCTAGTAAAGTTCTTTTTCCTTTTCACTTACCTTCCACTGAGATTTCAATCACTCCAGTGTCAGGAACCAAAGCCAGGGAAGGACCGAGTGCTAGT
>NW_007498754.1:0-266 GCF_000475195.1 Diaphorina citri
CAACATGAGTTTTTTGTGTACGTACGTTCCAAGTATTTAGGTTTTGAAGGGTAGGGTTAGGTATAGAGCAAAAAAAGCGACGCTGCTTTCGTTCCTTCCAATTTAAGAATAAGAATAATACCTAATAAGTTTATTTTTAACATTCAGAATCCTTTACAGACTTTTCCTTATAATTATGTCCCTCTAAGTGCTTGTGTACTTTTACGGGGACGGTTTACATAATATCTATGGACCTATGTCAATAGAATAGAATATACCCTGCTTAT
>NW_007498755.1:0-266 GCF_000475195.1 Diaphorina citri
TTCTTGAGCGCTCCTGTGTGTCACTTAAGTGACTTTGTCAGATTTCTTTTTACACAACCACTTTCCTGATGAACACTCGGTTGCAGTTGGCGAAATGTCTACTCTTTCTTTCTCTGCTGAGCTCTTCCACCCAACCAATCTTTCCTCTTTGAGCGACGCGAACGCGACGTCTGATTTCTTTGATGGGTAAAGTGGCACACCCACTGGTTATTTTACTTTAGCTCCCGTTTGTTGACTGGGAAAAGTAATATATCCACTAACACTTA
>NW_007498756.1:0-266 GCF_000475195.1 Diaphorina citri
TTGAATAATTAATATTGAACAAGATTCAAAATATTAAATAATTAACAAGTAGATATTCAAATGAGTTTCCGTATGTGTTGGAAGAAATCCCACTACGGAACTACCACCAGATGATATTGCTAAGTAGTTGTATCCTTCATCGATTTTTCCTATGACAACTTGAACTATAAAAATTATTAATCCATCGATTAAGTGGCAATACTGTTTACATTCTTCTACAATCTACATACTTATTTTTCATTTATTCTACATATTTTTTTTTTTTA
>NW_007498757.1:0-266 GCF_000475195.1 Diaphorina citri
ACAGTACATTGAGTATTTTGGTCTTGATCCAAACACTGTGCCAGATAAGCCATACCATGTATTTTTTGGTAGAAAGGTGAGTATTTTCTATTCAAGTATTTCCCCTCCACACAATAACAGGACAGAAGGATAATACAATAAACAAAACAAAAACACACACAGATACACACAAAAATAGAAGCAACAACATTAAACAAAAAACAAACAAAATTAAATAACTCTCAAGCAGTTGTTCCAATTTTTAATAAATTTAATAAACTTGTTTA
>NW_007498758.1:0-266 GCF_000475195.1 Diaphorina citri
TTTGTAACTAAAACCAAATGTCAGCCTAAAAACAATCACCCTGGGGCTGATTGAGAGGCTGACAAAAATTGCCAACCACAGGAAGACCCAAAGAAGAAGAAAAGAAGTAGTTCATGTAGGTACCTGAAATATGTTCAGAATTCAATGATTTCCATGTTTGGGACCAATTATTTCAATAGTGGCACATGAAAAAAAAAAGGCTACTTAAGTATTAACTTGGGTTTGATCCTCTCTTTGATATCATGTGATTGTTCCTGAAATTTAAG
>NW_007498759.1:0-266 GCF_000475195.1 Diaphorina citri
GTCACTTTGACAAGAGCAGTGGCTGTACTATGACGCCTTCGAAAACCGGACTGGAAAAGATCTAAAACGTTCTGGTGTTCAGCAAAGTCAATAATTTGCCAAATAGCCAGCTTCTCCAGTGCCTTTGATAGTAATGGCAACAAGGATATGGGTCTGTAGTCATTGCAGGATGAAGGGCTTGTCACCTTTTGCAATGGAACTACATTTGCGGACTTCCATTCAGCAGGAAACACACCAGTGGATAATGATTTGTTGAAGATATGAGT
>NW_007498760.1:0-266 GCF_000475195.1 Diaphorina citri
CCAATTTCAAAAGTTCGGATTACTAATTCCATTATCAAAAATTACCAAAAATGGACTACCTTTTTCACAGACAAGCTATCACCAAAATGGTGCTCCAATCAAAATCTATACAAACAATCAAAACCCCCGAGTACACTATTCAAAGCCTAGAGCCACCAAAAAATTGTACCATGCATAAAGTAGGTAGGTACATACATATGTATTTGTTTTGAAGTACATAATGCGAGAGCGGTTACCTCGGAACTGGGAACAAATAAAACCATCGA
>NW_007498761.1:0-266 GCF_000475195.1 Diaphorina citri
TATAAACTCACTTTCTCGCCCTTTATAGCAGTGCTTCTCAAGCTGTGTACCGCGAGATTTGGGATTTTTTCATAAATAAAGACCACAAAACTGATGAGACAAAGAAAGGCCGCAGGCAAAATTAAAAGAAAGGCCTGCGGCGCTAATAAAATAACATTATTGTATGTTAACTCATATACAACATTCATGTACTTAAATTTAAACCAACAATAACCTGACGGGGGCCATTCGTTTTGCAGTACGACGCCACAGTACCAGGAGGACAC
>NW_007498762.1:0-266 GCF_000475195.1 Diaphorina citri
AAGAGCAGTCTCGTTGTCCAGTCCTTTGATACCGATTTCCCATTCCAAACTGTCACAGATCTCACTCAGCAGGGCTTGTACCTGGAAATCATTTCACGAAGGAATTTTGAGATTTTCGCATTATAATTGTGCTAGCATAATATTTAGTATCCAAATATTTCCCTTCTTTGTATTTTTGTACATTCAAAATTCTAAATTAGTTGATATTGGATATGTATAAAAAAGTTCAAAGGATTTTTGCAGAAGACAACCCAAAAGCATTGATT
>NW_007498763.1:0-266 GCF_000475195.1 Diaphorina citri
GAAAACTATCAGAGCCATAGACACAATAAGTACTGTATGAGAAGCAAGAAAACTGCTTCCGGCTTCATCAGTGTCTGTCGATTTGCGTTTCCTAGACCCTTGTCAGACAGTCTAGTTTTACGAGATGTTTCCCAATCAATAGCTGGTAGACGATTGCTATCTAAATCTAGACTGTATGATTTACCGCGACATAGTGGAGAAGAAAATGTGAACGACTACAATCCGGCGATTCTATTGGCATGGGAAGGAAACATGGATATTCAGTT
>NW_007498764.1:0-266 GCF_000475195.1 Diaphorina citri
TCCTAGAGAAAAATTGTAAATGTATAAATTGTAGGAAAGAAAAAAACAAACAACTTTTTAATCTATTGTTATTAGAAAGAAATTAGCTGAAAAGAGATATTATGAGAAAACCTCTTTTTTGGCCGCCATGTTCGAAAAATCCTTACGGTACGGGATTACGGTACATCCTAGAAAAAAAGTGTAAAAATATAAAATGTAGAAAACAAAAAAAGAAACAACTTTTCAATTCATTGTTGTTGGAAAAAAATTACCGGAAACGAGATATT
>NW_007498765.1:0-266 GCF_000475195.1 Diaphorina citri
GGACTAAAAACGAAGAGAGAAATAGGAAGAATAAGGGTGACAGAGAGAGAAATTAAGTAGAGGAAAGGGATTTTTTCTCTATCTAATTTTTCCCTACTTGAGAGAAAAAAAAATAAAAACGCCGTTTTTTTAGCTCTTGAAGTCTTGAAGTTTTCAACTTTTCTCACCAAGTGGCGGAAACCAAGTGTCTTGGGAAACTACAGTGTTAGGGGAAGTACCAAAAACCAAGCCCTTATTACTCTTGTTGGAAATTGTTCCGAGAAGTA
>NW_007498766.1:0-266 GCF_000475195.1 Diaphorina citri
TTCTTAATTTGTTGTGAGCTGGGTTGGTATCAGTATCAGTCCAAGTATTGTTCCAAATATGGATGAAATGCATTTTGGTCAGGGTTTTGATTTCTTCCAGGAATAAAACATCATGGGACATTGGGTTTTCTAATGCTGATTTTGCTTCCAGATCCGCCGCGTCATTTCCCGCAATTCCTACGTGACTAGGACACCAGAAGAACTTTATGGTGGAGTTGGGGATGGTAGAGATTTCTTCATGAATGGATTGGACAAGTGGATTTGAG
>NW_007498767.1:0-266 GCF_000475195.1 Diaphorina citri
AGTAGCCTACTGCTGGAGTAAAGGGACTTTTCAGTCCTATGCGAGCAGTATAAATAAGCACTATTATTATTATTAAATGGTAGATAGGAAGTTCCTATTAGAACCCTAATATTAACTACGGAGCCATACCTAACAATCAACTATAGGTACCTACCTAAAACTTAATCAACCTATGACTCATTTTCAACACCGTAAACTGAGGTGACTTTGCACCACTTTTACTCAAATTTTTGGATACCTTGTTATAACTTTGCAACCAAATAGTT
>NW_007498768.1:0-266 GCF_000475195.1 Diaphorina citri
TGGACCTTCCTACATTCTGACATATTTGACATATTATTTCCTAATTCTGATTTCAGATGGGGATTCAAGCACATAGTCTTGGATTGCGCGACAGATATGGCCAAGGCAATTGTGGTTAGTCACGTCAGAAAAGTTACGCTGGGCAAGAGAACTTACCACTATCTACTCAGCGGATTGGTAAGTTGAATAACAAATATGGCCTACTATTACTACCGTTAGGTTCATATTGAAAGTTCAAATGTTTGTTGACCTTAGAGTAAGCCCGA
>NW_007498769.1:0-266 GCF_000475195.1 Diaphorina citri
GAGAAGTCTACAGCATAGTCAGAGTCAGTTGTCATCAATTTGGACCAATTATTTGGAAACACAAACAAAACACGATCGATAGAAACACGAGACGATCGATGAAGCCGATTAGTGAGCAAGACTCCGATTCAAATCATTACACCGCATAAGTTATTTGTGTTCCACATGACAACACATTCGAGGATTTCCATTTCATTCATTGTGGGATTCCTAGTTCTGTTGGTTAGACCAATGATCAAACAAGAGGAAAAAGTTGAAGCAAAAAA
>NW_007498770.1:0-266 GCF_000475195.1 Diaphorina citri
ACCCAGTCCGATATCTACCAAGAGTCGACCCAAATTTTACGAGGGAAGTTTCGATTGTCCCACATTGAGCGACCACCCAATTTGTTTACCTTGGTGGACTAAAATGAATAGATAATCTCATTAGAGGGAATGAAAAACCATATCCACTATTGCAGAAATAATTGAAACCAGGACTCCCAGGTACATATGTACATAGCTCATTTATTGGAATGCCCCATTTTTTTACTGCAGCTTTACTTGTTTTCCTGTTCTCCATTCATATTATT
>NW_007498771.1:0-266 GCF_000475195.1 Diaphorina citri
AGTATATTTATGTGTGGATTTACCTTCCTTCTTCGTGTGCTAATCCGTTCTTCATTAACTGCCTTGATTTTTTTCATGCTTTTTGAGATGTTTACTATGGTGGAAAGCGGCGCGCTGTTTGTCACATATATTTATTTTTATACATGGAATACATGGCTTAACACAGAGTGTTGCCTAACCTAAGCTAGATACCTACAAGAACAATAAATCGTTTCAAGGAAATCATGTGCCTTTGCCTTGTAGGTTCTGTGCTGTATACCTACCTT
>NW_007498772.1:0-266 GCF_000475195.1 Diaphorina citri
TTCACATTGCATAAAAATTTGAATTTTCTTTATTTTTAACAAAAACATCAACAAAATTAACATACAGCTTCTGAATAGAAAAAAAGGGAAAAAGAAAATTTAAAAGTATCAATGTCCTACTCTCGAAGATGAAAGTAAAAATTAAAAAATTGAAAGTGCGCCCTAATTTCAATATTTTCCAATTTTTGGGTACCGTAAACTGAGGTGACTTTGCACCACTTTTACTCAAATTTTTGGATACCTTGTTATAACTTTGCAACCAAATA
>NW_007498773.1:0-266 GCF_000475195.1 Diaphorina citri
GTGGCAATGGAACAACTGCTACATTAGACGCTTGTGGCCTGTGTCGTAGCATACCCATCCCGTAGTATGCCTCTCATCTCGTCGTCGTAGTTCATGCCGTATGCCGAGTTCATAAGTCGTCGCGACAAATTTCAAAATTAGAGCTCATTTGTGTGAGAAAATGTGAATGGTTTTCTGGTTCTTCAGAAATGGTTTTCTGGACAAAATTTGCACTACCACTTTCGTGTTCCTGGTAAAAAGACCTTTAATTTGATATATAGGTCGAC
>NW_007498774.1:0-266 GCF_000475195.1 Diaphorina citri
TGAAGGAACAACTAAATATCCTGAGGAATCTACAGGAACACAACCAACTCCTGAAGGTACAACTAAGTATCCTGAAGGTACTACAGTAACACAACCAACCCCTGAAGGTACAATTAAATATCCCGAAGGAATTACAGTAACACAAACAACTTCTGAAGGCACAACTAAATATCCTGAAGGTACTACAAAAACACAACCAACTCCAGAAGGTACAACTAAATATCCTGAAGGTACAACTAAATATCCTGAGGGAACAACTAAATATC
>NW_007498775.1:0-266 GCF_000475195.1 Diaphorina citri
AATCTTGTATACAGCCCTGATTGGACTTGGAGGTTATGTTTATACCTAAATGATGTAGACTCAGCTCAGATAAAAAAAAAGCACTAGGTAGGTACTTAATACCTACTCTGCCGTGCTAAGCGAAAATGCCATATGTCAAAAAACCCTACTTTTGGGAAATTGAGTTTAAAAATTTCAATCTATACGGCAAACATACGTTTTTGACATACGGCAACACGTTTTATTGGTTTTTAAGTGGTTTAGGATAAAGAAAAAAAAATATAGGA
>NW_007498776.1:0-266 GCF_000475195.1 Diaphorina citri
CTTTCCAAAGTAGCTCATCATGAAAGGTAAAAGGATAAAGAATATGATGTTCGCATACTCTTCGGAGGTACTAAAATATTCTTCCAAAAACACACCTAAAACGCTCTGCAACCCACGTAGGTAGATACTAATAGAAAAATACATCAACCCAAAATAGATATGCGTCACGACATGAAAATATTGAAAGAAGAAATGCGCTTACCTTGCAGGAAAATGTGGAGCACGGATATTAGCAAATATCTCATGTTGAGAAGAGACACGAAAAC
>NW_007498777.1:0-266 GCF_000475195.1 Diaphorina citri
AATGAGAAATAACAGTAAATATACTAAATAAAATAATTAATGCATGAAAATTTTCAAATTTATAAAAATTATCCCAGTATATCCCAGTTTACCTTACAAATTGCATAGTTAGTTTCTAATTCTAGGTACCATCAAACGCAATGCTGTACCTAATATGTATCATAGTGGCACGTGGCATCTCCTTTGAACTCTACTGACCTCAGTCAACACTCAACATGCAATTATATTATAATTACATTACACCAGGCCATTCCCCCCCCCCCCCT
>NW_007498778.1:0-266 GCF_000475195.1 Diaphorina citri
AAAAGGATCAATAATGTTTTATGGGAATAACTCAACTCTTATGAATTAGAATATAATATTTAATTAATTAATAATAAATACGTGGGTCTTACCTTTCAAACAACCTGCTACTTCTCCGTCCAAAACTAGTCTCTCTTACAATATCCTCTCCTGGGACCCTCTAGGTTCTAGACCGAAGCAAGGAGCGCTCAGTCAGCATAAACTGACTGGCCGTGGCGTGACACGTGTACAGTTAATAATTTTCTTTAAATTAGGTTAGGTTAGGT
>NW_007498779.1:0-266 GCF_000475195.1 Diaphorina citri
CCTTGTTTAGACTGCTGGGGTAAAGGGACTTTTCAGTCCTATTCGGGCAGGATAAACAAGGTATATTCTATTCTACCTGTTAGGTCCACCTGAAACTGTGTGTGCTCATCAGGTATCAGGTAGACCTGACTAGCGGACCTGATCAGTTCTACCTGATACCTAGTGAGTGGCTGGCTAAGGTCTTAGTTATCCGTATGTCACAGCATAAACCCAGGGTCCCATTCTACGAAAGTATGAAATAATAAAATTTACATGTGTAAAATTGA
>NW_007498780.1:0-266 GCF_000475195.1 Diaphorina citri
TGTGGGGCACGGTTAGTCCTGTTTTAACGCAAACTAGTTTGCCATGCAAAAGGTCCCGGGTTCGAATCCCTGCCCACCATCAACAAAAATTTGCACTTGTATTTCGATTGCAAATATTTCAACGGGGTAACTTTCTGGTGTTCTTGTGTTGACCCAGCAAATGTGGAAAATCCTACTTCTCCGAAATCCCACTCGGTAGGACTAGTGTGCAAGCTTCTACTGGGATAGGACTGAAAAGTCCCTTTACCCCCACAGTCTAATAATGT
>NW_007498781.1:0-266 GCF_000475195.1 Diaphorina citri
ATTTTGACCCTTGGTTGGGCTTGCTGAGATCATGTTTTGCTCTTGGGTACTCCGGACCTCGGGACCTACATTATCCTACAGACCTGTTTTCTAGCAGTATCTACCTAACTACATATACTCTATCTAAAAGTTCGTACTTATCTAGTACTTACCTATACTCTATCTAAGAGTTCGTACCATTTGTTTTGCGTTGTCCTTTGCCGCATCTATTTCCACCGTGAAACTGAGGTTTTCTGGTATACAAATCAAAATGTGAGACTTCACCA
>NW_007498782.1:0-266 GCF_000475195.1 Diaphorina citri
ACCCTTACGTATAGGGAACCTATACAAGGTAATGAGAAAGTATTGCAATCGGTCCAAATTTTCAAAATCGGGAAATGGATGGAAATATTCGTTTTGGGATCCCCTGATTCCAAAAAAGTGGTTTTTAGCCCATGGTCTGTACGTATGTATGTACGTACGGATGTACGTATGTACGGATGTACGTATATTGTATGTACTACAGGTTTAAATGGGAAAAGGTGGTATACAAAATATCTCAAGAACGGTTAGTCGTAAAGCGATGAAAT
>NW_007498783.1:0-266 GCF_000475195.1 Diaphorina citri
TTTTTTTTCGTGAATTTTTAATTTCCATTTCTTTTTTCCAAGAACAAGAATTTTGATTTTTTTTTTCAATGTACCTAGCCTGTATTACTTTGTCTTGTGACACATTTTTTTTTTTTTTCCAAAGCCTGAAAGCCTCTGTACCTGCTAGGAAAAAGAGAAGCCAAACTAGGTACGTGTGTGTGATGCCTTTCCATTATCATATTCTTTCTTTTCACCTCAACTCTCCTATATGTTTCATCAAATTTCGATGGAAATTTTGAAGAATA
>NW_007498784.1:0-266 GCF_000475195.1 Diaphorina citri
CCCTCACCTATATCACCAAAAGTTGCGTGATTTAACCAACAGCACATGACATGTCCAAAGAGTTACGGATTTTGCTGGCAAAGCAATCTTGTCAGCGAATAGCAAGAGTATATTGATCTTTTTCTGATACGTATTTGATACTCCTTTTGCTCTAATAAAGAAAAGAAAGCGAGTACCTTTATCAAAGATCAGAATAGGAGTAGATAAGACCAAGGGTAGTTCAAACAACCAATATCTCAACATGAATGTTAATGAGGTGCAATTTT
>NW_007498785.1:0-266 GCF_000475195.1 Diaphorina citri
GGGCCTGCTCCCCTGTGTATGTGGCCCGCGAAGTACCTGCCAATGTAGCATGTGGCCCGCATACACATGGCAGTTGGAAATCCCTGGTCTAGACCGACTTCTTTCGGGTTGTGTTTCGCATGTCGGCTTGCCGAGTGAGTGGAAACGCACCTGTAGGTTTCGTTCTCGGAACGGCTGGCTTACTCTTGTCTTCCTTTTCTCTTCGAATTCGTTACACTAAGAGCTCGTTCACACTACCTACGTACTATCAGTTTATCAAATAAATA
>NW_007498786.1:0-266 GCF_000475195.1 Diaphorina citri
TACTATAGTCTCATTCTAAGAATCCTGAATTCATTCTGAGAAATCCAATATTATATTCCTACAGTCCTACTATCTGTTTATTTTTAGGATTTTTACTTTTTATTACTTTTTCTATTATTTTTCCGTTTGAAGTCTGTTTTTTCCGCGATAATTTTCCAATAAGTGTTCTGATTTCCATGAAACGAGGTGGAAATATTGAATTTTTGTGCAAAACAATTAGGTAGTTAAAAAAAAAGAAACAGAGAGAGATAGAGATAAAGAGAGAG
>NW_007498787.1:0-266 GCF_000475195.1 Diaphorina citri
TTAGTGTAACCAAGCCCACTGTATGAAACAAATTGTAAAGTGTACTCCAACCACATAATCACATAACTTCTGCTATTCCACATTCCTCTGATAAATCCCTAAATATGGGCTTGCTCCAAACATAGTTAATTACACCAAAAAGACAATTAACGCTTGCCTGCTTCATAATGTTCCTTCGGACTCCGTCTTATTTCTTAACAATAATATCAACATCAGAGAGTATCTAATGATATCTTCATATTTGAGTCCATTAAACAAGAATAGCC
>NW_007498788.1:0-266 GCF_000475195.1 Diaphorina citri
CCTCCCTCCCTTTTTCCTCCTCCTTCCCCTCTTTTCACTTCTAAAACTTTTCAGACTGCACATTCCTGCAGCGTCATTTGTTTGCTCCCTCAAAGCTTTGGATGTGAAGGAGCTATCGATATTTAAAAATCTGGTCTGAACATCACACGACTTTCCTTATACTATTCAAAAAGCGGCGAAAATGCCGTCAACCGTAGCCTACATATCCTTAGTGTTTTCTTATGTTTAGATTTTGAAAATTGTAAACACTGTTGTAATTGTGTATT
>NW_007498789.1:0-266 GCF_000475195.1 Diaphorina citri
CAGCACAGATTGTTAGTCATTGATTCTGCCTTCATGATGACGAAAAAGAAAGTAAAGAAAAGCACCCCTCCCAAAATCAAATGGTGGAAATTAAAAGATCCTTTCCTAAAAATGGAATTCAGACGGCATGTCGTGCAGAATGTTAGATCAAATCATCACCAGGATTTGTGGTCAAACTACAGAGAAGCGATTCTAGAAGTGGGTGAAAATGTGCTTGGGAAAACATCCGGGAAGGGAGGACCCAAAGATAAAGAAACTTGGTGGTG
>NW_007498790.1:0-266 GCF_000475195.1 Diaphorina citri
TCCAAGGTCACATCGTTCCATTACCATTATTCAACCTAAAAAACCACGTGATAGGAGTAGTTCATCTGGGGATCGTCGTAGTTGTACCTCCAATAAGTCCAATATGACCAGAACCACCAATGTAACTCTCAACCCCACCTTCGTCTTCATTAGGAACGCTAAAGTCTATATGGATAATAAGAGAGGTTGGTCTAGTTCTAGTGAAAGTCGAGCTGCTAAGAGAGGTCGGTCTGGTTCTAGTGGAAGTCGAGCTGCTGCTTCAGTGG
>NW_007498791.1:0-266 GCF_000475195.1 Diaphorina citri
CCAAAATTCCGCCAGAGCGCATGAGTTCCAGGTTAATCTACGCCGCCTGTCGTCACATCATTATTCATTCGGAACATTACACTCCTGCGCATGCGCTACTCGACAAATGCGTTCGGTACTGCGAGGACAATAGTGACGTCATCATAGGTCTAGTAGTGAGCTATGTATTGTATAGTTGCTATTTGGTGTCCTATCCCCTCCACACACAACATCCCGAGTTCCTAGACATTGCCTCGCGAATATTATTGAGGTAAATAAGTATAAGT
>NW_007498792.1:0-266 GCF_000475195.1 Diaphorina citri
AAACGGCCCGGGCGGGAATTGAACCCTGGCGTGCTACCTTCCGAGTCAACTTCGGCTCGGAGCGGAAGTTTATCAAACTTTTGTATGAAAGCCGCATATTTATTTTGATTATGCAATGTGCTTGACTTAAAACACACCATGGGAAATCCCCAATAGGTTTCAGCTGTTAGGTGCTTTTTTTAGTCTACCTTCCCCACCTTCCTATGTAAATATTAAGGAGAAAATTAGGAAAATTATTTCCCCTCCTCCTATCTCTCTCTCTCTTC
>NW_007498793.1:0-266 GCF_000475195.1 Diaphorina citri
AGACAATTTTTCCATCAGATCTGAACTGCTTATAGATAATCCGTTTTACTTGTCCATCAGTCTTTTTCACATGATTTTCCCATTCTTTTAATTTTCTCTTCATTTATTTCGCACACATATAGATCTACTTATGTATGAAGTTCTTTAGTCATAACCTTTGCAATATTTTGACGCTTGACCTTTTTTCTCTTTCCTATGAACGCTATGGTAGTTAAGAGGTTGCCCGAAATGTTTTTCAGTTACTCGTTTTCTACTGTTACTTACCC
>NW_007498794.1:0-266 GCF_000475195.1 Diaphorina citri
ATCAAACCTCTTAGGAAAAGAAGCAAGAAGCTATTCACCTCTGTGGCCGAGTGGTTAAGAGACCTAACTCTTAACCCGGAGATGGGTTCGAATCCTGACCGGGGGAGAAATTTTTTGACCATTTTTTCTGTTCTCGGATAAGCATGTCGAATGTGCCTTGAAATAATACGAAATCGATTCAGGAGGTGGGTATCTTATATTATAAGAACAAGATCCATTCACATTTCACACACTGATCGCTCTATCTCGAGAACCACAACACCTAG
>NW_007498795.1:0-266 GCF_000475195.1 Diaphorina citri
TTCTCAGCTTTGTTCTTCTTATCTCAACCAACAAATAGCGATTTCAGGATTTCATTCATTTCACGATCAATATTGTCACTATTTACTCGGAACTTTGTCTTTCATTATTGCCATCATTATTATCATTGATATCTAGTACTTCCTTAGATTTCCACACAGCTTTGTCGTCCACTAATTTTGTACACTTGTCGTACAAACACACCACCATTTTTCTCGCAAAAAATCTCATTTCTTTTCAACTCATTCCCATAAGTAACTCTTATGCG
>NW_007498796.1:0-266 GCF_000475195.1 Diaphorina citri
AACACGTTATCATTGTTTTGATAACAAGAATGTTGGAAATGGAAATAGATAAGAGTGCAAAGAGCTAACGGACTGAAGAAAATTTAATCTTGGGAAACACAAAAACTTTCCCAGTGTCCAACTAATCTACCTATGTATACTAGACTATTTAGGTACTTATAAGGATTTGCTGTCGAGCTCGGAGTTCTCCTAATGTTTTTTTAACCATACCTCCTATGGATAGAAGAGTAGATAATTGAAATCCAATATTCGTTATAGTCCATGTT
>NW_007498797.1:0-266 GCF_000475195.1 Diaphorina citri
TTATTATTATTATTATTATTATTATTATTACCTACTTTTGGATACAAAGTTGCAAGTGTAACCTGATGGATGTCAGTGTTACATTTACACAGTTTCTACATTATCCAGAGACCATATTTCGGAAGACTTGCTCAATACCTACTCGATTGGTAAATGCGACAAACAGTAAATACCATATTAGGTAAAATATACAGACAAAAACTATTACTTTCCATTAAAACATTACAATATCACTTGTACACATCAATGCATTCAATGAGGGGGTC
>NW_007498798.1:0-266 GCF_000475195.1 Diaphorina citri
GTGAATGAATTTCGAGATATGAAGACGATATTAAAGCAGGGTCTTCACTTGTGTTGGAAATATCTGACGATAAAGATGCACGACAATGTTTCTTCAAAGTGGACGTCTTGGGAAATTGTCGTACGTACCATGTCCAGATGTCCACATTTAGGGAACACTGTCGTTCAACATCTTCATCGTCTGATATTTCCGAAAAAGTTTGGACTTGTGTACCAGCCAAGTTAGCTTGGAAGCAGCTCGCCTGCTTTGCAAGCGCTAGGTTACGA
>NW_007498799.1:0-266 GCF_000475195.1 Diaphorina citri
CAAAACTGCTCAACTCTGGACTAGTGACAAATTTGAGGGTGCTCCACTATTGGCCTCACGTAACTCAGGTAACAAACTGAATCAGTCGATAATTGCTAAATAATTTCTCTCTTTCTCTCTCTTCAAAGAGGATTCATACTAGAGGGAACTGAAATAATAAAGGAGTTCTTATCGCCCCAACATCGAAGAGAGACGGAGGACGACAGGATAGGAGGAAGCCAGTCGTTCCGAGAACGAACCCTATCTGTTTGAAATAAAATTCGCCT
>NW_007498800.1:0-266 GCF_000475195.1 Diaphorina citri
AAAGACAGGATAAGAGAAAACCAGGCCTTCTGAGAACGAACCTCACCTGTCTAGAATAAAATCCGCCCCTTGCGGGAATCGAACCCGCGACCTATAAGAGTTTTCACTATTTGAGCAGTGACCAGTGTTATTATAGGGTTATTAGGTTAAACCTCCGACCTGGCTTGTCGCCAAAGGAGGGTAAAACTCTCGTCACTAAAGACCTCATGGGTTATACAATGACGTTAAACCTGACTAGACATTGGTAATTTTATAGGCCCGTATAA
>NW_007498801.1:0-266 GCF_000475195.1 Diaphorina citri
TTTTTTACAATAAATCAATTTCATATTTATTTTCAAGCACATACAAAAATCTCTCTATTAATGAGGATTTAGTCCTTTTGGCCGGATTAATCCGAAATTGGTCTTTTGGGCCGGATTAATCGGAAACTGGTCCTTCGGGCCGGATTATTCGGGAATTGTGTCTCTTTTTCTGTTGTACTGAATATTCTGATCATTTTGTCCTCCACCTAGGCAAGCAATTGTTCGAGAAAGGCATCCTAGTAGAGGCGGAAGGGTTGGACGAGAAA
>NW_007498802.1:0-266 GCF_000475195.1 Diaphorina citri
ATTATCTTGTTTTCTTCATTTATCAAACTGGAAACAAATTTCAAATCAAAGTGGAAAGTAAAAAGTGCAACTTTTTTTCAATATCTCTGATGTCAACATTCACCAATCTGGGACTGAAATAAAAAGCTCTCCAAAGTTGAAAAAGTCTGGAAGTGTGTGGCATTTAGTCACCTCTCCTAAGGATTTTGATGATGGAATAAACTGGATTTCCTAACCGATATATGTAAGTAAAACACCTAATTTTCTTGTAAGCTTGAACTCGAAAT
>NW_007498803.1:0-266 GCF_000475195.1 Diaphorina citri
GGATCAGATTGGATCTGAATTTTATTGCAGATTCGATACCGATTAATCCGATCATATTTCTAGAGTCATCAGTCATCATGATGTTTGGTGTTCTCAGCGGATGTGAAGTCGTGTAAAAGGTTTGGACTGCCATCGTCCATATTTTGTGTCAGTAAGTCAAGAGTCAGATTAGCGGAATCCGTAGATGATACCTTCGTGATTTTTATCCTCACTGTGACTAGTTACTGCGATGTTTGGATAGAGGACAATAGATGCATCAGGATTAG
>NW_007498804.1:0-266 GCF_000475195.1 Diaphorina citri
ATGGTAGAGGGGTTTGATTTGTATGAACGCCGTAAATCTTACTGTGTATGCAATGTGCAATAAATAAATGATCCTTCTGTTACCCTGTACGTTCCTAGAGACTATGTACCTACCTACTTTGAAAAATTTATTGCACTCTACGATTTGCCTGTCTATCGTTCGTGGTTCTTACTATAATAATTATATTTGGATTTTCTTTAAAAATAATAATGAAAATAAATAGCAGTACACTGTTATATACCTACCTAACAATCTTCAAGGTAAAT
>NW_007498805.1:0-266 GCF_000475195.1 Diaphorina citri
ATATTAAACAAATTAGGTAGGTACTGATCGAATAAACTACGGGCTAAATAATTCCCGGAGGGACGGGCCCAGCTTGTTGTTTTTCTTCTTACAGACGGCCTCGAATGACAGTCAAGGGGAAGGAAACCTAATAACTCTGCAATCAGTGGAGGAACAGCAGAATTGCAATCAGTGGAGGAACAGCAGAATTGCAGCTTGGCTTAGAACTATTGACAATGCAGAACTTGTGGTAAGTCTGAACCTCATACTCCTAGGAGCCATATAAA
>NW_007498806.1:0-266 GCF_000475195.1 Diaphorina citri
TCTCATCCACTTTCCTTATCATTTCTGTCTCCTCCGGGGTTCCTTCTGTCGATAGATTTCTTTCGTCGCTTTTGTTTATAACTTTGCCATTTCCATCGTTTGTTAACCAGAGAGCAACATGGACACAAGCTCTTGTTTGCTTACGTACTTTGCTTAGATTGTCTTTTGTCTACCTACTTCTTACTCGTATGTATCAGACTTGGATAGTTCTCAAGTTACGAGTAAATAAAATTCATGTTAATTTACGAGTCTCTTGGGCTTCGCTG
>NW_007498807.1:0-266 GCF_000475195.1 Diaphorina citri
CAAAAAACCAGTTTCAAGATAGAACCAAGAGCAACTGGTTGTCTAAGTCGCTCAATTTTCTGATGGAAAAACATATTAAAAATGCAATTTAGTTATAGGTACATTATTGTATAATCAAAGTACCTACCTATGTACTCTGTGGGCGTAAAGCCCCGTTCCCACTAGGAAGAGATCGTGTCGTGAGTAAGTGGGAACACTCTTACATTGCCTACAAGACCAGTTTGTGTCGTTCGGGAAAAAAAAAAAAAATCGGGTCGTGAAAGGGG
>NW_007498808.1:0-266 GCF_000475195.1 Diaphorina citri
TTAGAAAATACAAGGAAGGAACAAGGAGAGCATGCAGGAAAGGAAGGTCAAGGATGAAGGAACCATTGAGCCATGGTCACTTGATGAAAAGGAAAATGCAACCAAAGTATTTTAAACTAAGATTGTGGCACCGGCCATAAAAGATTATTAGTCAATTTACTCACCTTGTATTTTTGCGGAGCGCTTTTCATATCGAGCGATAGATAATAGCCACGGGCAAAACTATTCTTGAGGAACACGGAGGATCCACAACATTGGAGTTTGCC
>NW_007498809.1:0-266 GCF_000475195.1 Diaphorina citri
TTGAGTTTCGTTTATGTTTTTAGTTTGATAACTACAAATTCGGCCATGCCTTTTCCACAAGTTTGGCCATGCCTCGGGTTGAACTAGCGGGATTCCGGAGCGAAGCGACGGAATCCAGCTAGTCTTATATTATAAGAACGAGATCCATTCACTCATTCACATTTCACAGTTCACATTTCATAGTTCAAACATTGATCGCTCTATCTCTAGAACCACAACACCTAGAAAGCTGAAATTTGGTAGGAATATTCCTTTTATGGTCTAGG
>NW_007498810.1:0-266 GCF_000475195.1 Diaphorina citri
GACTCCCGCGTATTCATGCTCATATACAGGGTGGTCGGATTTTTTTTTTTTGAATACTCAAACCATAGATCCAGGAGGTCAATACAAGACTTTTTTACTCTATGAACATATGCCTTAACAAATTCTCGTAGGAAGACAGTTAATCTTGAAATCAAAGCCCGTCTAGCGGCCCTGTACAACTCTGGTGTTGTGAATTTCGAGCATTCTGGCTTGAATAACATTAAATTTGCAAGCCCAAAGCTCCACAGGCACAGATTTATGATAAC
>NW_007498811.1:0-266 GCF_000475195.1 Diaphorina citri
CGCTGCCGGGTCGCGCTACCCGGCAGCTAGGATCGGAACGCCACCTTTTGAAGTAGCTTGGAGGGTAGCGCATCTACCTTGTAAGTGCTAGGTCACGGGTTCGATTCTCGCCCAGGGCGTATTTTATCCTAAACAGATAAGGCTGGCTTTCTCCTATCCGTTCGTTCTCGAAATAGCTGGTTTTCTCCTATCCTGTCTTCCTTCTCAATTCCCTATTTCCCCCTATTAAACCTCTTTTATTAGCCGTCTTTTAAACTTTAAAACGT
>NW_007498812.1:0-266 GCF_000475195.1 Diaphorina citri
CTGGAGTCGTTTGACAACGCATAATTTTTTTGTAGTTTCAGCTAATCAATAATTTAATATTTTTTAATAATTCTGGTTGAAATCAGGCTTGGTGCTTCCAAATGGCGGGACGGTCCCACCAAACGTTTGGCGGGGTGGGGAAGTCTTTCTTCTTCTTCTAATCTATGAAATTCGTCAAAATGAAAACTAGAAAATATTCCCAAGCTTAAATTTCCTCTCTTGTATTGAGGAACTCCATCCTAATTATGCAATTTTAGTTCAATATA
>NW_007498813.1:0-266 GCF_000475195.1 Diaphorina citri
ATCAGAATATATCTAAACCAAACTTTTGTAAACGCGTGAACTCGTGGCTTCCCGCCCGGGGCGAACTTCATCCTAAACCGATAAGGTCCAGAAGGATTCTGGACTGGTTTTCTCCTATCCTGACATCCTTTTCCCTTCGATTTCAGGACCATAAGACCTTCCTTGTTACAGTTTCCTCTATCAAAGGCTAAAGGGACTATTTGAGGGGTCAAAAGGAAGAAGGACTAAGCCACACATACCTCGTTTGGATATATTTGGAGTTGAAG
>NW_007498814.1:0-266 GCF_000475195.1 Diaphorina citri
AAAAAAAAAGAATCAGTAAAGCTCCTTCAGGAGAACTCTTAGGTAGAGAAAAAGAAAAAAATCTGTACCTAGATTGCCAAAGTCGTCAAGGCGAAGAAACAAATTTTAACTTGCTTTAACTTTGTAACCTCTCAAATATGTCAATGAAGCTTTCAGAATTCAGGATTTCAAACCACGCGTAAGCGTAAAACATTCTCTTTTTATTTGTAAGAACCAATAAAGCAATATAATTAATTGTTTTAATTGAGGTTGGCAGGCAGAACAAA
>NW_007498815.1:0-266 GCF_000475195.1 Diaphorina citri
TGTGGTCAAATCAAATAAAACTCAAGTACCTTCCGCATTTAGAAAATGTTCTAACTTTTAACATTGCTAAAAAAAAAAACATCATTTGGTTGTTTATGTAGCCTTCAAATCAAAGATTATATCCTTTGGTTTAACATATGAAATTGCTGATAAAGCTTATAGGTACTTTGCTAAAAGCTTAAAGCTTCTATGGTACTGAAGAGATTCCATATACGTAATACTATTAGTCGTATCAAGAGTGGAAACAATACATGCTATAATGACTT
>NW_007498816.1:0-266 GCF_000475195.1 Diaphorina citri
CCACGGGGAAAAAAGATTTGGGATTTATATAGGTATTTATTGGGATTATGTTTGGGATTTATGTCTTTATTGGGATTATGTTTGGGATTTATGTCTTTATTGGGATTATGTTTGGGATTTATGTATTTATTGGGATTATGTTTGGGATTTATGTATTTCTTGGGATATCGTCCCTGCTTTTTATTTATCTTTATAGCAACGCTGTGAATGCTAAAAAAAATATCACGTCTCAAATAATTACAATATATACAGTATGGGGAAACGGA
>NW_007498817.1:0-266 GCF_000475195.1 Diaphorina citri
AAGTCAATTTTAAACGTTTCTAGGAAGGTTCATGGTTTCTAGGAAGCAATAGATACTCGTAAACTTTCATGGCACTCTCGCTCTCTCTTTCAAGGCAAATTTGTACCTCTCCCTTTTGTGGGCTCTCTCACTTTCTCAAATAAACAAACACAAATAACACACATTCTGCATTCGACTCTAAATTGAAAGGGGGGGGGTGATGGTTTCTCTAGTGCTTTGTTAAAGAGAAAAGATACAAAATGGGTTTCGAAAGGATTAGAAAGCCT
>NW_007498818.1:0-266 GCF_000475195.1 Diaphorina citri
CCAATTATTTTAATTACGGAAACGGATATAAAAAATAATAATATACTTACATGTTATGATACACTTATTAATGTATCTAATGTAATACCAAAAAATTTTACCAATTTCAAAAATATATTTGAAATTATATCTACTAATGAAATTGATAAAATTTTTGGTCGTAATCGTTATCGTTTTTACAAAAATAGTGGATATTTTCTAAATCACTTTAAAAATAATATAAATTAAATTATTTATTTAAATTTTTACAAAAAACAAATGCTAAT
>NW_007498819.1:0-266 GCF_000475195.1 Diaphorina citri
CGGCAAATCAAATCAATTAGTTCCCAAATGAACTTTTGGTCGTAAATTGTATTCATTAATCTTCTTTCTGGGAGCTATTTAATATGTTTTATTAACTCTTCATATTATAAACAGGATTCTAGTTTAGTATCTACTCATATTTCAAACGCATAAATTTAAAGATGGGGGAGTCAAGTTCTTAATATTATTGTCTATAAAACGCCGCGAAACTGAAGAATATGCTCTGTGGCATACATTTAACTAAACAAGATTCACATTCAAGAATA
>NW_007498820.1:0-266 GCF_000475195.1 Diaphorina citri
TTTCCCCTCTCCACTCCTTTTCCTACCTCCCCTTTCTTTCTCCTTCCCCTCTCTTCTTCCCCTTCCTCAAAAACATGGAGGGAAAGAAATTTCAGCTCCTTTCCGGCAATCTTTTAAGCCGCGTTTACACTTTGAGCATAATCCCTGAGCCTCCTTCGTTGGCTATCGTGTATTTTGATGCCTTTTGCAATATCGGAATATTGTCGTCACTTTTACGTCACGCAGATAGGTTTAAGTATAACTCTTAGATTAAGCCCTTCTACACA
>NW_007498821.1:0-266 GCF_000475195.1 Diaphorina citri
TTCCCTGGATTTTCTTCGTATTTAGGGGTTTGATTTACAAAGAAAGGCAAAGTATTGAAATATGAAGCAGTTCTCTTGTTTACTTAAACTTATTAATTTAATCGTAGAAACTCGTTGCTATATTGAAAGCCCAGAAGAGGTTAGATAGTAGAACAGCCGCGGGAGACATCTACACCTACAGAATCGACGTCCAAACCTGGTCGACCTATATATCAAATTAAAGGTCTTTTTACCAGGAACACGAAAGTGGTGGTGCAAATTTTGTC
>NW_007498822.1:0-266 GCF_000475195.1 Diaphorina citri
TATTTGACTACGCCCTCAAATTAGTTTCCAATTTTCCAAGCAGATTTAATCGGTTATCGACAGGTATTCTGAGTTACTGAGTATACCTAGTATTTACGTAAATGTAAATGCAGTTTCTTTGTGTTATTATGTCACAACTTTGTTGCTCACTGCAGCACTGCAGGATTTTTCCCAATATCTCAAGAATGCTAAAATCCAATGTTTACCTACCATGCTGGCACCGGTCGCTATGCGCATTTATATGTCATCGCTACTCATTTTCCTCA
>NW_007498823.1:0-266 GCF_000475195.1 Diaphorina citri
AAACATTTTCATAGTCCAAGGTTATCAAAAAAGGTTTTTTTTTTTCAATAGGTTTGACAGAGGGAACTGTAACTGCTAAGGTCTTATCGTCCCGAAAGCGAAGAGAGAAGAAAGACAGAATAGGAGAAAGCCAGCTGTTCCGAGAAGGAACGAACCTTGTCTGTTTAGAATGAAATCCCTGGAAAACGCAACCTAAGGCCTGTTTTATCATTCCTACGCCGCGTCAATGCGGCATCAACTCATGAAAATGAAAACGCGGGATCAGC
>NW_007498824.1:0-266 GCF_000475195.1 Diaphorina citri
CCACAGTTCATATCTTAAAGAAATTTATAGTGTACCTATGTAGATATAAAGTTAACTCTGCATCCTTTTCATGGTAAAGGGGGTGGGTGTCCATTTTCTACACCCACATTGTTGAAAGTTGAAAAGGCATGAGTGTAATGTAAGAATTTTAGAAGCCAATTACATTTTAAGTCAATGTCAATTTTGTTTTATTGTTGTGTCAGTCAATAAATGAAGGAGAGGGTGTAGGAAACAGACTAAAATTCTTCATCTTATCTCTGTGTAAA
>NW_007498825.1:0-266 GCF_000475195.1 Diaphorina citri
TGCATACCTACAAGAACCTATTGGTCCCATTCTATCTTCCGCCTTTTCCCATGTACAGACGGGGTTGGCGTTTTTCGTCAGCCTCTCAATCAGCCCTAGGGTGATTGCTTTGGGTGGTTTTAGGTACCTTCAAATTTTGTACGAGTGGATGCCCTTCGCAATACACCTCTGATATTTCTTTAGCAAGGGAAATTACAGGCTGGTATTCTCCCTGTTCAAAGTCCCTCAGGCCAGCCTAGTTAGCTTAGTTGGTAGTGCGTCTGCCT
>NW_007498826.1:0-266 GCF_000475195.1 Diaphorina citri
AAATGGAAAATTCATATTGATTGGTGATTTATGCTTCAAATAGGTCCCACTAATTATTGATTTTGAAATTCAGTCCTATAAATAAAATTTTGAAATATCCATTTTGAGCTCCAGCTTCAGAGGCCATCAAGGGCCGAAAGTCTAAATTTCATTTTAGGGTCTGAATTTTAATATGAACAATCTACTACCTATATTCTGTGCAAAAGTTTCCTTTTTTTTACAAATAATACATACTTAAGTTGACTAACTTTTTTTTTAATTGTCAA
>NW_007498827.1:0-266 GCF_000475195.1 Diaphorina citri
TGGTTCGATAGCATTCTTTAAGCCCTTTCTTTTGATAAAATTGGATCTTGAAAAAGTTCGTCCG
This sequence comes from Diaphorina citri, assembly GCF_000475195.1. Taxonomy (NCBI): domain Eukaryota; kingdom Metazoa; phylum Arthropoda; class Insecta; order Hemiptera; family Psyllidae; genus Diaphorina; species Diaphorina citri. Next base: position 65 of record NW_007498827.1, read on the forward strand.
GTTCAGACTTATGTGGCGTAGACTCACGGGTGGGCCAATAAATGGTACGTTTTTTAGGTGGGCGAATAAATGGTACACTTACCCTATCTCTGCAATTAAAACAGAATGCATTTACAATATTGCAAGGGAAATAGCACTACTCGGGGAAAAGTAAGCTTTTCATTTCGCTACCAACTCTTAAATTGAAAATTAAACTTTTGTC
>NW_007498828.1:0-266 GCF_000475195.1 Diaphorina citri
TCCAGGGAAATTGTGCGCAGGATCGACTTGTCTACCGGGTCCAGGGCGATGATTTGGGCTGCAATCGAGAGATGTTATTCACGTAAAGTGTTTGTTTAATGTAGTTATAATGTTTTACATTCTTTATTTGATAATAACAAGTAAATACAAATACAAGAGGACAATTCCCAAGACACAAGTCTAAAGTGATATGTTAGGCCAGCCACTCACTATCAGGTAGACCTGACAGGTACACCTGATCAGGTATAACTAACATTGACACCTGA
>NW_007498829.1:0-266 GCF_000475195.1 Diaphorina citri
GAGGAGGGAGGCCATTTGTCTCGGAGAGTGACACATTTGAAATTATTATTGTTCTACCTTTAGGATCTTTCCTGGATGGTATTAATTTTGAATGAGAATTTTAACATACTATACAGGGTGTTCCAGGTCCCAGAGCATGGACTCTGGAACACCCTGTATTGCTATACACTGTAGACAGGGTGTTCAATAATTAACGTACCATCAAACTTAAAGGAGTGTCCCAGGCTTCGATCTTTTTTCCTCTGTGAATAGGGGTCTGAATAATG
>NW_007498830.1:0-266 GCF_000475195.1 Diaphorina citri
GGAACGCACCTAGATAGGTATGAACTTATGAGGATATCACCAGTGTCTTTCCGACGATGAAGACTGAACATACCAAACGCCACTTTTCGAGGAGCACTAGCTTTAAGTACGTTCGAGGACAGTTGGTATCTGAACGGGTGGCGGGGCCGCTACACCACCGAGACAGGTAGGTAAATATATAATTCAAATTTCACTATGGAAATCGGTATCTAACACAGCCAGGCTGCTAGGCCATAGGCCGTATAGGCCTCTAGGGTAAACGGTAT
>NW_007498831.1:0-266 GCF_000475195.1 Diaphorina citri
CGCCCCGGGCGGGAATCGAACCCGCGGCCTAGCGCTGACAAGGCAGACAGCGCGTCTGCCTAAGCTAACTAGGCTGGCTTAAATAACTAATACTTATTTCAACAACAATAAGTTCTACGATTTGTAATATAGCTTGTAGCTGCATATCAATATTATCTGAGTATGATTGAAAGTTCCTTCAGAGTTGATTGAAATTTTGATTTCGCTTTCCAATGGATGATAAAGCTTTCGAAATTTCTAATATTTATATTTCAAGTTTCTACAAT
>NW_007498832.1:0-266 GCF_000475195.1 Diaphorina citri
TGGGGAGCGCCTTGACCACCACACCACGTAGGAAAAATAAGAGAATTTGTCTGAGAGAACAGCCATCTTAACAATTAATTTCTTTTTCGTTCACAGAAATCCTTCAGCACCATCACGCCAGAAGAGGAGATTAAACTGAAAAGAGATGAAAATGCCAGGAAAGAGATAGAAATGAGAGAGGCTGCTGAGTTATGTGAGTAGAAAGAAAGTTCCCATATTTCCATAAATATATTACCTATTAGATTACTTTCCAACCCCCAGTACTG
>NW_007498833.1:0-266 GCF_000475195.1 Diaphorina citri
AATACTTCTGGCTTGTAAATTAAATTGCCTGTATTACAAGTCTTGTAATACAATAGTTTGATGAAACGAGGCCCAGGACTTTCCTGTTTATAATTCAAGATGTCAATATGTAATACCTAATTACCTATGTAATTGTGCATACTCTCTCTGTGCACTTTCCTATTCACATTGATCATTGCTATTCAATGATTGAATACCAATGATTCAATGCCAACGACCAAAAACTTACCACTCGTTAACATGGTAAGTTCTCAAGTTTCTCATTA
>NW_007498834.1:0-266 GCF_000475195.1 Diaphorina citri
AACTATCATCTTGTTTAAGTTGAGTTCATGTTCAGACCATAGGATGAGAGTTTTAGTCAAAATTAAGTCTGCCTTTTACAATTCAAGTACATTGTTGCTTTTGATCCGATTTACATACTTTGTCTAACATTTGACATTATGTTTATTTGTATGCTTGTATGGACAGTGGAGGTGCCTATGACAAAAAGCAGGTATGTATTACGAGAAAATTAACAAGAGGGGTTCATATTGAGGTAATGAGAGATTAAGGGGGAGAGAGAGAGAGA
>NW_007498835.1:0-266 GCF_000475195.1 Diaphorina citri
AAAAGGGAAATATGGATTTTTTGCCCTTTTTAGGTAAAACGGTTTTTTGAATAGAACGTGGTGCGCTCTATCTTCCAGCGTTTGAACTGCAGTGATAACTTTTTTCTTCGATGAGTTACAGCGTTTTGTTGTAAACATATTTTCAAGGATTTTGATGAAAAATTGAAAACTTCAAAGTTAAATATCTCAGTTTGATCATTTTCATTTATTGCCCTTTTTGCACCCAGCTCCTCAATTATAACTATTTTATCATAAGTAAAGCATTT
>NW_007498836.1:0-266 GCF_000475195.1 Diaphorina citri
CGCTTGCAGAACTCATCTGAAACAAGAAATAATACAGATTTTAAAACAATGTCCTAATGGTAGGGGTTATGGCCAAAATCATGAACCAAGTTTAGCCTTGGTTTAAAAGAATTAGATCAAAGAATGTGATTGCCTACAAATTTCAAAACCATCCAATCAGATCACTTCATTCAATAGTTTATCTTGAGCCAAATTTAAACTGGGATTATGGTCCCTGTGATGAATCTCTATCATAATGAACATGCCTTGGCTGAGATGAAGCACAT
>NW_007498837.1:0-266 GCF_000475195.1 Diaphorina citri
CGTCAATTTTCGTCAACCCCCGAAATCCCTCGATTCCCATAGATGGCAACTTTTTTTTTCTTTAATTCTTCTTCTTCCTCTTCTTCTTCTTCTTCTTTCTCCTTCATTTTCGCGTGTTATTCGTTTCTTTCTATTGCTCTTTCCTCACAGGAGAAATAGTGTGTGTAAGAGAGAGAGAGAGGAGAGGAATAATTAAAGTAAAAGGAGAGGCTATCTCTCTCTCTCTCTCTCTCTCTCTTTCTTTCTCTCTCACCCTATGGTGAGTA
>NW_007498838.1:0-266 GCF_000475195.1 Diaphorina citri
CATGATGTGGGTTATACGACTTATAATTACGTCACTACCAGAAACTACTCTGTCATTTCTGACCTCGATTTCCCAGAATTATTATAGAGAAATGCAAGTTTGACCTCGATTTTCCAGAAGTCTTATTGAGAAATTGTAAGAAAACCCTGGCTAAGTGGGGGTACTCGGAGGAAACTCAAGGAGACCTATGTGATTGTGGCGAAACACAAGACGAGGCCCATCTACTTGTGTGCAACAACATTGGCACTACCTGCACTAAGCAAGAT
>NW_007498839.1:0-266 GCF_000475195.1 Diaphorina citri
ATTTCCCATTGCACACTTGAGCATTTGCAGAAAGCAAAAAGCATTTTTTCAGCTAGAGACTGAATGGCCAGAGGTAAGGAAAGCTAGTGGACTACACTATACATGACAGTGTTTTACATGGGTACCGGACATACAATCTGTGGAACCAACATCCGATACCGTTGTTCTACAGTTGATACATACTTCAAAATTTAGCTAAAGGACAGCTGAAGTGAAAAAATTCTTCACTCCCAAGAACTTTCATTAGCTGTGGCAGTGCCGAACAC
>NW_007498840.1:0-266 GCF_000475195.1 Diaphorina citri
CCGCGAACATAATCGCCAAATCCGCGAACAAAATCGCCAAATCCGCGAACATAATCGCGAAATCCGCGAACAAAATCATTAAATCCGCGAACATAATCGCGAAATCCGCGAGCATAATCGCAAAATCCGCGAGCATAATCGCAAAATCCGCGAACAAAATCACGAAATCCGCGAACATAATCGCGAAACCGCGAACATAATCGCGAAATCCGCGAACATAATCGCCAAATCCGCGAACATAATCGCGAAATCCGCGAACATTATCG
>NW_007498841.1:0-266 GCF_000475195.1 Diaphorina citri
AAACCAAACCCATAGCACTCATATTTGCAGGAGTGGAAAGATACCCACCCAAACAGTGGTAAACACCTTGGTATTGTAATCTGAGGGTCGGAAAATGAAACACTTATTTTGAAAATGCTGTGATTTTCTTTCGAGAATGATTTTGTTGATTTTTTCAGGAATTACCATACGCTCTCCACTTCACTCTGTTTTAAGCATTTAAGCCTTAAGGTGTGTCCACACATCGTCGACGCTTTCGATCGATGGTCGATCGACGAGGTGAAGAG
>NW_007498842.1:0-266 GCF_000475195.1 Diaphorina citri
TGCATTACAAATTAGAATTATTATGCATTTGAACCCATACTGACTTGAACAGTGTGAAAACAGCTCACTTCTGAAGGGTTAAAAAAAAAATAAATAAATAAATAAAATACGTAGTATAGGTGTACCTAATAATTACCTATAATGAGGACCAAGATTAGGTTACAACAAAAGATTCATCTACCTATACAACTCGGTACGTACGTAACTATAAATATTAGAAACTATGTAACAATAGGTCAACCCTGAACTTTCATAAGTAGGAAAAC
>NW_007498843.1:0-266 GCF_000475195.1 Diaphorina citri
AGAGATTTTCAATAGAAATACTCGAATGAAATATAATGAAACCAGCAAGGGAATAAATCCAGAGAAAGAGAGAGGGATATTCCTAGAGGGAGAGAGAGGGAAGATAATACAGTGGCGATGACACAGGTAAAAAGTAAAAATTTGGAAAATTCATGAATTTCATCACAAGAGTACCTACCTACTATGATGACCTTCAAAATTCATAACCTAATATGTACTACTATATGGGCCGAAATGATGAAATCCGGTTAAAATAGTCCACTAAT
>NW_007498844.1:0-266 GCF_000475195.1 Diaphorina citri
TTTTTTTCTACTTTTTACCTACTTTTTTTTTCTTACTAAATTTACTTCTTAACCACTCTATTTATTAAATCCCACTGAACCTCAAAACCCGGGATAGAAGTCCCAAAGTGACCGTCTGAAATTGTTTCAAATGACTCCGATATTATTTTCTAAACTTCGTCTTCCATGTTTTCTCGTTTCTTAGGCTGGATCCACACCAGAAGCTGTTTGATCAACACGGGTATGGACTCAGCTTTACTCAAGAATAAAAATGTTAACATGAGAGA
>NW_007498845.1:0-266 GCF_000475195.1 Diaphorina citri
GAGAGGATCTTTCCTCTGTCAACACACAAAAGCTCAACTTTTAACCCTTTGAAGAAGGCAGGAAGACAGAGTTCTTTTTAAACTGGAAATGTGTTTCTCCCGTGCTAAGGCTGACTTTCAAGGAATAATTATGTAGAGTTCTTTTGCTGGAAGATCAGCAATGAGGTGGGAGGTCCACCTTGTAAAACTCACTGGAAGAACCTGGAGATGCTTAAGATAGAGAGTTGTGGAACTTTTGCGACCTGCATCGATGGAGACAGACACCA
>NW_007498846.1:0-266 GCF_000475195.1 Diaphorina citri
AAAAAGCTTATCGTTTTTGAGATAACGACGTGGGACCTATGTGTCCCAGTGGACTTTGGGTAGCATCAGCTGGTGGGAAACATATGTCCCAGTGGTCTCCTAGTAACTTAAAAAAGAGGTAAATTAAACAATAAACTTAGTTCTTGCTGGAGTTTTTTGGCCATGGAGAGCATCCTATATACAATATGAGACCCATTATTGGTTTTATACATTTAGGGTCAGTTGAAGAGCGTCCATATACATTGTATATTCTCAGAATCTTAGGA
>NW_007498847.1:0-266 GCF_000475195.1 Diaphorina citri
AACTTTAAGAACTGTCCGACTTACAGTTGAGAAGTTTAATGTAATAGAAAGTCGTGTGATGTTCACACCAGATTTTTTACCTAGGTACTTATGATGTGCTTACTTATTTTAGGTCTCAGTATGTATAGAAGTGTGGGTAATATGGAACCCCCTTTTGTTTTTTGGCTATAACTACCAACTTGTTTGGGATGGAAAGCTGAAATTTCAGCTAATTGGTCAGAAATATTGTTTTACAACATTTGATAAGAGCTCAGGTCGCTGTTTAA
>NW_007498848.1:0-266 GCF_000475195.1 Diaphorina citri
AAAAAAAAACAAAATGGCGGATATCTCGGTTATTCTGGGGATTTCGAAAAAAATGTCCGGGAAACTTTTTGTAGCCCTTGACCTGTAAGTACTATTCGCCATTTTCGGCTTGGCATAGCTTTGTGATACACCCTGTATTCATGTTTTGCAAGTTGTTGACAGTCACTGATAATGATAACTGATATTGACATGTGTGATGGTTTCAGGTTGAGTTTTACACAATCGGAATTTATCATCGTTGTTGTTTTTTTTTTTTTTTATTTTTA
>NW_007498849.1:0-266 GCF_000475195.1 Diaphorina citri
TTCAGTCTGAAGTTATACCAAATACCAATGTAGTAGAAAACCAATCACCTATTAGTTTAAGTAATGAAAATGAATCCCCAATGCCATTGTTTACTGAACCAAACCTTAGTGAGTCTTTTGTAGGACTTGATCAGACAATTGTACATAATACAAATAATTTGTTAGCCAATATTGACAATGAATCATCTTCTTCTCATTCCTCAAGTGAAGAGTTTTGTTCTCTTGAAAATACTCCAGTCAAACCAGTATACCATGATCATGATTAC
>NW_007498850.1:0-266 GCF_000475195.1 Diaphorina citri
TTTCAGCACTTCATTGAGATGTTAAAGGTGGTCTTGTGTGACTGTACTCCTGTTTGAGAGGTTGGTGGTTCGAGTTCGCTAGTCTTTTGCATTTTCTTAACCTGAAGACACAGTAAGGTCTGGGTTTGAATAAGGAAAAGTGAAACTTTTTGGCTTAATATGTCCTTTTAGAATGAGTTCTTGTCTTGATTTTTCACACGCCCATGATCCAAATACCTGAGTGACAAGATAAAATTTTACCTTCTTCAGCGAAGGTTTAGAATTTC
>NW_007498851.1:0-266 GCF_000475195.1 Diaphorina citri
AAGACCTTAGGTTGTAAGATATTAAACCCTTATACCTACCTCTGGTTCTACGAAAAGTTATTAGATCAGTGGCTGACTTAACAATTTGATTGCCATGTAAGATATATACGTCTTACACCAACATTTCTGTTCAGGTGTTCAGGCCCCGTAAGATGTATGTGTCTTACAGAATTATACTGTATGGCCCTGTAAGACCCATAGGTCTTGCACAATTATACTGTATGGCCCCATAAGGCCCATAGGTCTTATGTGATTATACCCTAAAA
>NW_007498852.1:0-266 GCF_000475195.1 Diaphorina citri
CTATTCTTTAATATAGACATTTTCACTTCAAGTTCAGCCTTCAACTTTCTTTATTGGAATTTTCGATTTCTTATTAATAAAGAGCTTTGTTAGAGGAAACAACGGAGGTCTTCTCGTCCCGAAATCGAAGAGGGAAGAAGGACAGGATAGGAGAAAGCCAGCCGTTCCCAAAACTAACATTATCTACTTATTTAGGATAAAGTTCGCCCCGGACGGAAATCGACCTAGCACTTATGAGGCAGACGCGCTATCCTTCTGAGATACTA
>NW_007498853.1:0-266 GCF_000475195.1 Diaphorina citri
ACAGTATAGCGGAGCTATACATACTAGTTTTTCTTCACAAAGATCCAGCTTCACTGACACAAACTTTATTCATTTTATCATGTGATCTATCTCTCTTGTAGTTCATAATTTCTAGTTAAATAATTACCTTGTTTAGATTTTTTTAAGTTTGATTAAGTGAAACTGGAACTGTACCTTTTCACATCAGGTTTTTTTTGTCTGAATCCAATGAATCCACTTGGGGACTTGCTTCATTGAATTCACTGTGGAGAATTTCAAAAAGAACA
>NW_007498854.1:0-266 GCF_000475195.1 Diaphorina citri
CAGTATTGCCCATACGAGCGGGCAAAACCCAGGATGAGGGGCTCTCCAAATTTGTTCCCGTAATCCGAAGCCCCGTTACTTGCTTCGATGAGAATGTTGAGGGGGGACGCGAAGTTGTTGGGGTACCCATATTGTTCGTCCTCCCACGGCAGCTTGTAACCTGGTGGGAAAATGGGGAAATTTGATCAAATCTAAACTAGTGGTTCATTTAAACTATAGAACTCTCTCTCTCTCTCTCCCAAGGGGTTTCATTCCAAAAAGGAGTA
>NW_007498855.1:0-266 GCF_000475195.1 Diaphorina citri
ATTTGGATGATTCTGATCTTAGAATCGTTTTAAATCAAAGGAAATTAACTTAATAGCGTCCCAAAGTTCTAATGAATGAGATCACTCTCAACATTTTTACTGAAGAGCCACTTATATAGTTTAGAAACCAATAATATGGACAAATAACCAGAAAGACATTCAAACTGAAGGTGGACTGGTCAGTTATAACTTAAAGTAGCAACTTAATGTCTTCTATTAAAGCTTTGAAAATTAATTGACACTTTCAATCATTGTACATTGCTAGA
>NW_007498856.1:0-266 GCF_000475195.1 Diaphorina citri
AATCCCTGTCTTTACCAGCAAAATTTAAGACATCTTTTCCGCAAGTTCCCTTAGTGCCAGTAAGAGCCCAGGCTAAACCCATATTTACACCGAAACAGCATTAATTCAAGGCCTGTGGGTACAAAAGAGGGCGCACAAATTTAATATTTCGTAGCTTTCACTGCCTTTCGTATAGGTTCTTATAATTTCCCCTTTTTAGTCCGTCCTTCCTTTATTATTACTAATAATAAAAGGTATAGTGGACGGACTATTGTATTCGCTTCGGT
>NW_007498857.1:0-266 GCF_000475195.1 Diaphorina citri
AGAGTTTATTCGCCAACGTTCTTTCATTTTATAGTTTGGTTTACTTCGCACAATCCTAGTGTTTGTTAGACACAACTAATCTGCGGTTATACCTAAAGTTCGAACAGCAATGTTTCTAAGAAAATTTTGACAATATCCACTGGTGTGTTCTGTAATCCACTTGTGTATTCTGTAATCCACTTGTGTGGTCTGTAATCCACTGGTGTGTTCTGTAATCCACTGGTGTGTTCTGTAATCCACTTGTGTGTTCTGTAATCCACTGGTGT
>NW_007498858.1:0-266 GCF_000475195.1 Diaphorina citri
TCCATTCAGGATAAAATCCGGGCGGGAATCGAACCCGCACCCTAACGCTTACAAGGCAGACGAGCTATCCTCCAGGCTGTAAATCTTAGAAGAGGAAGGCTCTTACGTATTTAGCCCTATAATTCTCACCTGAAGTGTAACAACTGGAAGGATTCAGGGGACATTCGGACTTGGACGTAGCCACCGGCAAATCTTGGAACGGAGGCAGAAACGTGTTGTTATCTTTCTCCACTAGAAGGAGTTTGCCTCCTTGGTTGGAGCGCAGG
>NW_007498859.1:0-266 GCF_000475195.1 Diaphorina citri
CGCCCCGGGCGGGAATCGAACCCGCGGCCTAGCGCTTACAAGGCAGGCGCACTACCAACTAAGCTAACTAGGCTGGCCTTATTATCTTTGATTTCAAAAAAGTACAGGAAAAAATAGTTGAAGAAAAAAAACGCAAGGATAACTTTGTTGAAATCTATAAAACATGTGTACTTTGTGTACCTAGGTACATAAGTACAAACCTTCATACTTATAGTGGTAGGCGCCTCTTACAATAATGCTGAAACACAGGCTAAACTTTTTATTAC
>NW_007498860.1:0-266 GCF_000475195.1 Diaphorina citri
TAGATTTTTTTTTTTTATTCTGCCTGAGCAGCGACGATACTTATTGCCTGAGGTGCTGATAGTCACTTTGTCCACAATCTCATACTGTTCTTCAACGAACAATCAATAAAGTATATTAACCTCTCCTTGTAACTTTCTGTACCCCTTTAATACTGACTTTTTTTTCATTGAAGTTCTTGGAGCTAATCTACTTTTAGTATTTTGGGTTATGGGGACGATCTTTTTTTTTTTTTTTTTTTTTTTTTTAGGTTTTTTTGAAAAATAAA
>NW_007498861.1:0-266 GCF_000475195.1 Diaphorina citri
CCAGTCTATGAGGCCACGTGCATCACATATTTACATCATGTGGAACATAATTATGCAACATGTGAAACATAATAAAGTTATGCGATATGTAGAATCTTACCTGAAACAGAGAGAAGAGTGGTTTACATTAATATTTACGAATGAGAAGAATTAATTTTAAAAGTAGGTATTTTACGAGGCTTATCATTATCTGTTTCAATCCTAAGATTGGTTTATAGCTCTCCATTCTACTCTATCAGATGTCTTCCTCTTCATGTCTGCATATG
>NW_007498862.1:0-266 GCF_000475195.1 Diaphorina citri
TCGCCCTTCAAAGCACTATCCCTCCCGATACACAAATTCAGGTTAAGAAGTTCAAGCTGAGTTGTCCACAAGTTTTTTCTCGACCACGAAAGTCGAAATTTGAATAAAACTTCTATCAGACCTCTACCCTGCGTTACAAGGTTTTTATAAAGGGAAATGCGGGGGCTTTTAAGGTTAAAGGTTGGTTTTGTTAGCCTAACAAGGAGTATTGAGTACGTTATTACCAGGATTTTGTAAGGTAATCCCTCCCCAGTACCTTTGCCTAT
>NW_007498863.1:0-266 GCF_000475195.1 Diaphorina citri
AGCGCTAGGCCGCGGGTTCGATTCCCGCCCGGGGCGGATTTTATCCTGATGAGTTCTCGGAACGGCTGGCTTTCTCCTACTTTCTCCTATCCTGTCTTCCTTCTCTCTTCGATTTCGGGACGATAAGACCAAGTTCCTTCTGTCAAAACTCTTTTTAAAAAAAAAGTCTAGTTGTCCGGTTCAAATGGCAGGGCTATTGAAAATTCAAATTTCTTTTATGAAACTTAGAAATAAAGTCTAGTTGTCCGGTTCAAAACTTGGACCTC
>NW_007498864.1:0-266 GCF_000475195.1 Diaphorina citri
AAGGGATCTTAAGAGCGACATGAGTGCATCGACACCAGCCTTGTCGTCGGACAGTGACGGAGGGTTAGGGAGGAGGGAACGTAATGTTTTAAGCTTAGTTGATTTCAATTGAGATTTTCAGGCAAAGTTACCTACAAAGGAATATTTTCTCCAAAGATGACGGGATAGTAATTTCATGAAAGCACTTTTAACGAAGTCTTTTCCTTTCTGCGTTTTTGCACACCTCGGGTCACGGAATGTGTTCTGTTTCTTGTAACCATGCAAGT
>NW_007498865.1:0-266 GCF_000475195.1 Diaphorina citri
TGTGTCTCTAGCAAGGGTTCAGAATGTTCTATCGGAATGTCATTTCAGATTAAATGTTCCCCGATATCTCGCGGCACCCAGTTTGGGAACCACTGCTCTAATAAATTAGAACCTTACTTTCAACCAAGTAAGTATGTACATATGAATGTAAATGTATATTACTTACCTTGTGTTTGGCTTTGATCTTAGCTTGGAATAGTTTCTTGTCCACCAATTTGTCTTCTTCTCTCAGTACAGCTCTAGCTTTGGCCAAATCAATGCCGCCT
>NW_007498866.1:0-266 GCF_000475195.1 Diaphorina citri
AGAGGGAAACTATAACAATCAGAGTCCTTGTCCCTTTAGTAAAATTATTGTACTCATTATAGGTGTTATAACACTTTGTGACTGGTAATGGGAATTAATTATTAATTATTTTGATGTGAACGTAACCAAAGACTAATAAAATCAAAAAAGCATTTTGTTATCTGCTTAAAATCTATACTTGCATTTTCTTTTTCTTTTTTTAAGAGGTTTGACAGAGGGAACTGTAACTGCTATGGTCTTATCGTCCCGAAATCGAAGAGAGAAGG
>NW_007498867.1:0-266 GCF_000475195.1 Diaphorina citri
GTAATTGCTAAGGTCTTGTCGTTTCGAAATAAAAGGTAGAAGGAAGATAGGAGAAAGCCAGCCGTTCCGAGAACGAACATTATCCGTTCAGGATAAGAATACGCCCCGGGTGGGAATCGAACCCCGCGACCTAGGCTTTTTTACTCTGAGAATGGAAACTTGGACCTTTGACAAGTGGACCAACCATGATTCCTCTTGTAAAATGCTTACCCTCATCCTCCTTCAACACGTACTTCTCCTCTCCTATCCCATCTTCACTCAGATAT
>NW_007498868.1:0-266 GCF_000475195.1 Diaphorina citri
TAAAGGGAGAACGGGCTATAGTCTTGATTTTAGATCATTACATGAAAGTAAAGTCAAATCAATAATAATAATAATAATAATGAACTGGATATTAAATAAATTAGGTAGGTACATAGGTACTGATTTTCTCTAATCACGATCGAATAAACTACGGACTAAAAAATTCCCGGAGGGACGGACCCAGCTTGTTTCGTATTACGGTGATGAAATTCCCATGTTAGAAACGCGCGTAAATTTAAATTCTTTTTGAATAGATCACGGTTATT
>NW_007498869.1:0-266 GCF_000475195.1 Diaphorina citri
ACTTGACTTGGACTCGAACCACCAACCTCCAGATCCGAAGTCCACCGCGCTAACCACTACACCACCGAGGTTTTATTATTATTATTTCAATAAGGTTCAAAGTTTCAAAGGATCACAAACCTCATACCTAAATACCTCTCCTCTCTCTCCCTCTCTCTCTCTCTCTCTCTCTCTCTCTTTTACGCAGTGTTGTCAATTGTTTAAATCAACAAGCTGTTGCCACACTGAATAATGGGGAGGGAGAGGGGGGGGGGGGGAAAAAAAAA
>NW_007498870.1:0-266 GCF_000475195.1 Diaphorina citri
TTTTTCTTAAGGATTCATATTTACGCCTTAAGGTTTCTACACGTTATTTTTCATTATTATTTAATCTTAAGATATCTGTGATAAAGTAGACAATATTCCACGTCTTTTGGTTAAAGTATCAATTTTTTTATCTTTAATACAGACCATTTAAAAGGCATGGGCGAATAAATGGGTCAAAAGTTTAGCCACATGTCCCTAATGTTCGCCCCATGGGCGAACAATTGGAACTCCCTATAAAATCATGGTTCCTATTATTGGCCCATGGC
>NW_007498871.1:0-266 GCF_000475195.1 Diaphorina citri
CCTCCTTTTCTTCTTCTTCTATTACTTCTTCTCCTCCTTCTTCCTATTTATCTTGTTAATCACCTTTCCTCCTTCTCCCTATTTTTTTTCCTTTCTCCTTCTTTTTCTCCTCCTCCTTCGTCTTTTTCTTCTTCGTCGTCTTCTTCTTGTTGTTTCTCATCCTATTCCTTCCTCTCCCTTCATTTTTGGTCATAATTTACATTTTTTATTTACTTTCTTTTTTCTACCTCAGTACATAATGTTCGACACATAAAGGGAGCTTGCTC
>NW_007498872.1:0-266 GCF_000475195.1 Diaphorina citri
GTCATTCCATATTTAGAACTCCCAAGTATCCAACCATTTCAACATATGTAGCGTACTGTTGGGTTCACTACTAGAAGCTTCCGTCATTCCATAGGTGAGAGGGGAGAACAGATAGAAGCTGAGGGACAAACAAACAGAAGGAGAGACTCAATATTGAACAAAAATCTTCTTCTCCCCCTTTTTCCGGGTTCATACGGGGTACGGGGTCGCCGTTTTTCGTCAGCTTCTTAATCAGCCCTAGCTATAGGGTGATTGGTTTGGGCTGA
>NW_007498873.1:0-266 GCF_000475195.1 Diaphorina citri
AAGGCGATGCGAAGCGTCGCCTCGCCGCCCCCTCCCAGCGTACCGCCCTGTTCGCGGAAACATTTTGAACAGGCCTTAATCCGGGGCTGACTCTCATTTAAATTACATTGCCTACAAGGACGTTCTGGAAAAAAATCAGATGAGTCTCACGACAAGTGGGGACGGGCCTTAAGAGTAGTTTTTTTTTCTCTCTCCTTACTTTCGTGACTTTTCTCGTTTCCAGGATCTTCTTCAGGACGCCTTTGCGCAGAAAGTAGGGACATTTG
>NW_007498874.1:0-266 GCF_000475195.1 Diaphorina citri
CCAGTGAGTAAGGTGTCTGAAGCAGACTAGGAGCCATCAACCAGAGGAAAAAAAAGAAAAATAAAATACATAATGTAAGCAAAGAGGCGCAAAATCAATAAAGTAATAAATTGGAATGTGAATACAGTGAAAAATAACGAGAGGAAGTAAGGACCAAAGAAAAAGACAATAATAATGTATAACAAGAACAAATGGTAAAGGTTAGGGTCTTGGATAAATAATTAATCAAATTAAAATAATAAAATACTGAAATATAATATACGTCT
>NW_007498875.1:0-266 GCF_000475195.1 Diaphorina citri
CGCCCCGTGCGGGAATCGAACCCGCGGCCTAGCGCTTACAAGGCAGACGCACTACCAACTAAGCTAACTAGGCTGGCTTGCAACAAGTTTAAAACACCCAAGAGCCGAACTTTTCCTTTCTTCCATTGGATTTTGCTGAAATTTAACCGCTTCTATCTCCGGACTGGTACTGAGTATCTAAATTTGCCAAATAGGGTAAGTGTACCATTTATTCGCCCACCTAAGGGTTTTTCCAGACAAAAACACTTATATCTCTGGTCCTAATT
>NW_007498876.1:0-266 GCF_000475195.1 Diaphorina citri
TTTCTTTAGATTCATGGTGGATTTCACCAACCTCCTTTCCAGCCTCAAAACAGCCCGTTACCTCAACAGTCCTGTTGAGCGAATACAAATTAAATGGAACTTAACAGGCTGTTAGCTTAACAGGCTGTTAGCTGAACAGGCTGTTAGCTGAACAGGCTGTTAGCTGAACAGGCTGTTAGCTTAACTGGCTGTTAGCTTAACAGGAGTTCTGATGACTGAATAAATATTGGTGAAATCCAACATCAACATGGCTGAACCAAAGAGAT
>NW_007498877.1:0-266 GCF_000475195.1 Diaphorina citri
TACTAGTTGAAGAAGAAAGAACATTCCCTACTTTTACCAAGACCTGCCTCGGAGGAGTAGAGGCCAAGGTGCTCGCCATGTAAACAGGAGGGCGCTGGTTCAATCCCAGATGAAGCATGGAATTCAATCCTCATTCATTTGAGATTTTGACTACATAATATGTACAATTGTACATAATTAATAAAGCTATAAACCTAGGTGGCAGGGAACGCCTCTCACGTTACCGTCGCCTAGTAGTTACATCTAGTTAAGTGACTATTATTGCT
>NW_007498878.1:0-266 GCF_000475195.1 Diaphorina citri
TTCTTTCTCTTGCTCTCCTTTTTTCTCTCCTCCACATCCTCTCTTCTTTTCCTCCTTCACTTTTAGCTTTCTCTCTTCCACTCTTCTCCTTCTTTAACTTCCACTTTTCTCTTATTCCTTCCTCTTGTTTTTCTCCCTAATTCCCTCTCTTCTTCCTTTCCGTCTTCTCTTCCTCCTCCTCCTCCTCCTCCTCCTCCTCTTCTACTTTTTTCTTCGGCTTTCACTTCCACTTTTCTCTTCCTCTCTTGTCTGTCTACTTCACTTCC
>NW_007498879.1:0-266 GCF_000475195.1 Diaphorina citri
TAGAAAGTAGTTAATTTACTGTCGATCTCGTTTAAAGTGAATTCACTATCGAGGTCCGACCTCTCAGTTGTAGGTCCTGTCCTGAAATCCCAACTCTATCATACCTACTACCTACAGCGACACCACATCGTGTTGTTTTGATTCTAAAGTCCTGAAGTTTAAGCTCAGTCTTGATTTTGATTTACGCCCACAGTTATTGTGTATTAAACGATAATGAACGCAACAAGTAAATAAATCATAGAGTGTCCTTCGTGAGTTTTTCGAAA
>NW_007498880.1:0-266 GCF_000475195.1 Diaphorina citri
CTCCCCGTGTAATGAGGGATCATTAAAAAGTGTCCAAAAATTGAACTTTTTTTTTGAAATTTTTTCTAAGTCCAAAATAGACCGCCTACGGCGGCCAATTTTCGACCAAAAATTTCCTATCTTAAAATATCCCCCGTGTGATAAGGACTCATATAAAGTATGAAAAAAATTGATTTTTTTTTTTTTTCTTGAAAATTTTTCTAAGTCCGAAGTTCGCAGCAACATTGACTTTGGTTGATATCTGGATGAGTGACTGTCCGATTTTT
>NW_007498881.1:0-266 GCF_000475195.1 Diaphorina citri
GTTTTTCCTTCGGATTGCTTAATTTCTCTCACATGATTGGTAGTTCATGAGTCACTTATTGAACTTTCAGCCATTTTTGTTCTGAAAGTCGTTCTTTTTGTTCTAAATTCGGGAAAATTTTCGGGAAAAATAATTAAGAAATTTGAGGAAAAAGCGAGGAGTTTGCCCAGTGTAGTGAGGTCAAAGAAATGTGTTCATACCTAGTTACCTTTTATTTTACCTCCTTTGGTATTTTTGTTTCACATGTTTTTTTTTTTTTTTTTTTT
>NW_007498882.1:0-266 GCF_000475195.1 Diaphorina citri
CCTGTTTTATTTTTGCTAATGATCTTTGCACACACAGCATTTATGAAACTCTTCACTCGTCTTGTAAATATTTCTTCTTCTTTACCACACAACTGCTATCGATTATTTATTAATTATTATAATCTCAGGTGATCTTTAAATTTTACCAATTATGTACAGTCGAACCTGTCTAAGTGGGAATCCAAGGAACTGACAATTTTTTCCCACTTATCCAGGTTTCCCAGTTAAAAAGTGTCCCACTTAGAGAGGTTGCCATTTTCCTATTC
>NW_007498883.1:0-266 GCF_000475195.1 Diaphorina citri
TCACGCAGCAACATACCATCAGTCATGTACCTGTGAGTAGAAATAAAATCATCAACTAGTAGGTACATAGTTCAATTGGTTTTTTCCCCTAGTAACTCATCAGATATATAAGTGTATTGAGGGTAGATTTGCTCAATCTTTAGAAGAGAGAATGTCTTTTTATTCATTTCCTAGTTTTGAACTACATGTATTTGAGAATTTTTCTTTAAATTTCTGATAAAAGAAATCTCTTTTATAAGACTTACTTGAGCACAGTTTTGGGCGAG
>NW_007498884.1:0-266 GCF_000475195.1 Diaphorina citri
TTTCCAGGTGAACAACGCCACCGCCCGAGTACAAACCAAAAAGCCAATAGTTCCAGCCCTACCTAATGGTGAGTACACCCTGTATAACTTTGACAAATACAGTAGAACCTCGATTATTTCAACCCCAAAGCCAGTTCAAAATTAGGGTATTTATTAACCATTTTGTTCTTTTGTATCTAAAAATTTTCCCCCTTTTTCATTGTTTTATACGGAATTTCAATTATTTCAACTTTCGATTATTTCAACTACCCTCGGTCCCAATTAGT
>NW_007498885.1:0-266 GCF_000475195.1 Diaphorina citri
TAAAGTAGCCTCTTTTACTAATTCTATCAACTCTATACATTTTCTTTTCAAACTAATAATGCCGCCACTGGTCGCTACATGATTGTTTTCAAGAGGCTGAGAGTATCCCGGACTTCAAGCACAGAGCCGAAAAACTCACGAAGAAAATTTCGTTCCGTGCAGTGTGAGCGGGCTGGGCTGCTTAGCAGGCTTTTCCTCAAAAAGGTCGATTTTTCGTGGTTACTCACAGTATGCACATAGCGGGAATGGAACTCGGTGGCCTGATG
>NW_007498886.1:0-266 GCF_000475195.1 Diaphorina citri
AGTTAGATAGGTATAATTTATTCTAAGGTAATTATCTGGGTAGGCAATTGAAATTTGACCTTTTGAACCTCATGACAAAACAACGAACTATTAGTCAGTAAAAATAGCAAAACAGGTAGGTAGGTACATACATAGGTAGGTAGGTAGGTAGGTAGGTAGGTAGGTACATACATAGGTAGGTACTTAGGTAGGTACCCATGGAAAATAAAGAGCAGATATAGCTCCATCAAATGAAAAAGTTCCGTCAGTAAAAATCATCCACTATT
>NW_007498887.1:0-266 GCF_000475195.1 Diaphorina citri
TCCCGATTTTGAAAATTTGGACCGATTGCAATACTTTCATTACTAGTATAGCTCCGCTATACTGTACGTATTTTTTTTTTTTTTTTGGTTCGTTTCGGCCCACATTTCCCGATTTTGAAAATTTGGACCGATTGCAATACTTTCATTACTAGTATAGCTCCGCTATACTGTACGTATAGTAATAGAAAGTACAAAAAACTTATTCCAGCTGCATTCAGCCTCGTGGGGACAATTCTGTCACTGAGGATACAGCAGTAAAATTTAAA
>NW_007498888.1:0-266 GCF_000475195.1 Diaphorina citri
TGGGTACTGTATGGCAAACGTATTTGCCCAAAGCAACTTCAGAGAACGGCACATCTCAAAATAACTTCTCTTGACACATAATCATCTAATCAATGGTAAAACATACTCTTCTTCTTCGATTTTGTAATAATATCTTCATGACAATCAGCTTGCCAAAATTAATTCACAATGGTGACATCATTGCATCTTCTTTGAAAGTCATAACAGCTCTCAACAACTTTGATAAATGCACTTTACAAAATCCTCATGTAAGCATGATTTATCTC
>NW_007498889.1:0-266 GCF_000475195.1 Diaphorina citri
ACTCGCAGGTTTATTTTCAGTAAAAAAAAAAAAAAAAGTTTTGCTAGTTTTTTTGTAGAAAGAAAGTAAAAAGCATAGAATAAGAGAGTATAAATCAGGTTGATGTGGACTAAGATTTTTTTTTTGGTATTATATTTAGTGGGTCTCAAACTTTAGTCTCAATCTTTCTCAACAAAAATGGTGGCACCCTGGTAAAACAAGTCGTTCTAAACATAGAATAAGAGGACTAAAAAAATATTATTATCATTTTTTCTCCCTCCCCTTTC
>NW_007498890.1:0-266 GCF_000475195.1 Diaphorina citri
CGGTAAAAAAAGAGCTGAAAAAAATCTGCGTTTGCCTGAGATCGAACCCATAACTGCGAATATCGCGAACAAACCGCAAATACGCGAATACCGAGAACAAACTGCGAATACCGAGAACAAACTGCGAATACCGCGAACAAACCACGAATACCGCGAACAAAGCGCGGATACCGCGAACAAACCGCGGATACTGAGAACAAACCGCGAATACCGCGAACAAACCGCGGATACCGCGAACAAACCGCGGATACCGCGAACAAACCGCG
>NW_007498891.1:0-266 GCF_000475195.1 Diaphorina citri
TTGAAACATTCTAGTGTGTGTTTATTTAAACTCGAACTTTCCCATTCATATCCTTCAAAAAAAGCTACTAGTTAGTTCGCTTCCTTTTTTTCCTTCCGGATTGTCAAAAACAATAACCACGACAGGGAAGTTTTGTAAGTTTTTAAAAACGGGGTTAAACTCGTCTTCCAGTAGTCAGACTAGATAGGTAGCTAAAGGTACCTCTTTACTCTTAGGACTGTTCGATCCTAGCATCTAGAGACCGGTGGCGCAACAAAAAGGTCCTG
>NW_007498892.1:0-266 GCF_000475195.1 Diaphorina citri
CGATTCACTATCAGGTAGACCTGACAGGTACGCCTGAAAAGGTGTGCCTGTCATTTTTACCTGATAGTGGATGGCCAGCCTAAGGTCTTATCGTCCCTAAAGCGAAAAGAGTTAAACAAGACAGGAGAAAGCCAGCTGTTCCGAGAACGAACCTCATCTGTTTACAGTTAACTCATCTTAAAATTCAAGGTGGATATCACTTACTCTTTATCATTAGAATCACTTACTCTTTGTAGTGTCTGATTGATTTTTTTTTTTTTTTTTTT
>NW_007498893.1:0-266 GCF_000475195.1 Diaphorina citri
AGTTACGGTGCCCTCTGTCAAACCTCTTTTAAAAAAAAAAAATAATAATAATAATAAATAATATCTAACACACGAATAGCTTCAAGATATTTGTTTTGAAGCACAGGTTTTATTTAACTCAAGATCTCTATAATATGTTTACTTGTTGTTTACAAAGGTCATTCTTCCCCGAGCATTCCAGTATTCCCAAATATATACAGCCCCTTGTGTAACTGACTCACTGACTGACTGACTGACTCACTCACTCATACTAATTCTAACCCACT
>NW_007498894.1:0-266 GCF_000475195.1 Diaphorina citri
AAATCTATTCCCAAATGAAAAATAAAAAAAAAAAAATATATATACTTATTCCCTAAAAATTATATAAAAGATAGGATCAAGAACACAGATAATTCCATGTTCTAGTCAAGTGAAATTCCTCAGGTGTTCATAAACTTGAGTAACACCCTGTAGAGTGTGGGACAAAAACAATCATCCTGAATATTAAACACAGAAAGAGAAGATTACAGGAAAAACATTAGGTACCTGGAGAGACTAGAGAGTAATTTCCGACTAGAAATAATGCC
>NW_007498895.1:0-266 GCF_000475195.1 Diaphorina citri
TCTCTACAGCGCGATATTGTTGATTGCGACTTCAATACAACATGTACTTGTACTAGATCTTTCTCAATTGCAGACACTCTTCTTCGAGCACAATTTATAAGAGGCCTGAAAGACAATTGGATTCGAGAGCAGCTTCTACAATCCAGCGAGACGAAATTCAACAAGATCCGCAAGATCGTCGAGAAAGTGACAGCACTCGAAGCGTCACGTATTGAATGCAAGGAACTAGCATCAGCAGCAGCATCTACTACGTACGGTCCACAGTT
>NW_007498896.1:0-266 GCF_000475195.1 Diaphorina citri
TAATATCTGAATCTGCAATTTCTTATCATGTGGCCATTTCTACCACAACATACACAATGCATGTCACTTCGATTATCATATCCCTGTGAACTAGAAGGTGTCATCTTAGACGAACTAGAAGGAAAATTTCTAGTTGATCCAATATGATGGGGTCTGGATTTGAAGAATCGCTGCTCTTGCAGTTTATTGACATCTTGAACATTTGTTTCTTCTCTCAAATCTTTCTCCGTTTGTTCTATCTGAATAGCACATTGTAATACAAAATC
>NW_007498897.1:0-266 GCF_000475195.1 Diaphorina citri
GAACGGATAATGTTCGTTCTCGGAACGGCTGGCTTTCTCCTATCCTGTCTTCCTTCTCTCTTCGATTTCGGAACGATAGGGCCTTAGCAGTTACAGTTCCCTCTATCAAACCTCTTGAAAAATTGGATGGAGGGAATTGTTACAACAGAGGTCTTGTTGTCTCAAAATATAAGAAAGAAGGATAGGATAGGATAGGATAGGATAGGAGAAAGCCAACCGTTGCGTTTGGAATAACGAACACTGTTTGAGAAAACTAAGTTACTACA
>NW_007498898.1:0-266 GCF_000475195.1 Diaphorina citri
TACATAAATACTATATAACCTATAGTCTATTTATACTATATAACCTATAGTCTACGATAGTAAGCATGATGAATGAGGGAATGGCAAGGGCATAAAGCTCTCATCCATGGGGAGACGACGTGAGAGTATATTATTATTTTATATCAAGACTCACAATATTATACAAAATACTTCGACGTTTTTTGTCACACTCCTCCTTTACATTTTCCTCCGCCACAATATTGTAAAATAAAATAAATATTTAAATTAGGAATCGAAGGGATATA
>NW_007498899.1:0-266 GCF_000475195.1 Diaphorina citri
GACCCGGGTTTGATTCCCGCCGGGGTCAAGACTTTACGCAGTTGTTTTTTTCGTCCGCTATGTAGCGCCAGTATGCAAGCACGCTTGCTGAGGAGCAGAAAGAAATGCGAAGAAACGTATGCGCACAAACACATTAATGTGTTGCCTGCGAGGGAGCTTTGCTCGGGTCATCTGATGTGACGTCATCATGTACGGGAGCGTATGACGTGACGTCAGAGTTCAAGATTTACCGGTATTTTTTAAATCGATTTATCTCGGGATCTAGA
>NW_007498900.1:0-266 GCF_000475195.1 Diaphorina citri
TAATAATAATAATGATAATAATAATAATTAAACATAAAATTATTTCTAAGCACTCAAACAACAACATTTGATGAGAGACACAATATTTCCCAATTACTTAGATTTACTTTTGTCCTGTTTTTCATTCCAATGCAACGATGCGTGTTTTTCATTTCACTTCCCCTCCTGGCGTATCTCTTCAAGTGAACACCGCGTCCTAAATTCCGGAAGCGACTCTCGAATAGAATTCAATTCCGCCATATTCGTTTTGTTTGTTTTCCACAATT
>NW_007498901.1:0-266 GCF_000475195.1 Diaphorina citri
CTCTCATACGGGGACCGGTACTTCCCCTCCAGGTTAGTATAAGTGTTATGTGGCGGCCTCTGTCCTCTGGTTGAAGAACAATAAACCCATTCCTCTCTCATACGGGGACCGGTACTTCCCCTCCAGGTTAGTATAAGTGTGATGTGGCGGCCTCTGTCCTCTGGTTGAAGAACAATAAACCCATTCCCCTCTCATACGGGGACCGGTACTTCCCCTCCAGGTTAGTATAAGTGTTATGTGGCGGCCTCTGTCCTCTGGTTGAAGAA
>NW_007498902.1:0-266 GCF_000475195.1 Diaphorina citri
TCAAGTATACATGGTCATCGTATATTTATTTTAATATATTGACTATATAGGGTGTTCCAAAAGTCCCGGTACATCTCCTAAGACCTTACAAGTTTACTAATATACTGATGAAATCAGGATTTTTTTTTTGTTAAATGTTTATTGCCAATTATTATCTACTGATCATCTATTTTATTAGTGGGTTTTGCCAATATTTTCTGAACTTTCTAAGAAACAAATTCAAAGGAAGTTGAGGTTGAAAGTAAGTTTTCATCTGAAACATACTC
>NW_007498903.1:0-266 GCF_000475195.1 Diaphorina citri
CCTATCCAAGAACGGAAAAGTCTGCTTTTTTCCATCCTGGCCGGGATTCAAACCCAGCACCTCCAGGTTGAGAGTCAGTGCTCTTGACCACTCGGCCACAGAGATGGGCTGAGTGAGGTCAATGTGAGGTGGGTCCGCGGATAGCTTGTCGCCGGATTGTGGATAAAACTCCCGTTACTAAAAACCTTAGCACCTTAGCAGTTTTGTACAGTGACGTTAAAAAAAAAAAAAAAAATAAATAATAAAATAAATTAGCTCCCATGGCG
>NW_007498904.1:0-266 GCF_000475195.1 Diaphorina citri
CTCACTTAGTCAGTCAGCCGTATACTACAGTACAGCTCTAGCTAGCTGGCATTCTGATGACAAGCCCTAACCTATTTCCTATAATAACAAATATAAATGAGCCAGCCTAATAGTTATAGCTTGGAGGGTATGCGTTAGATTGCGTGTTCGATTCCCGCCAGGGGCGTACTTTACTCTGAACAGATAAGGTTTGTTCTTGGAACGGCTGCCTTTCTCCTATCCGGTGTTTCTTCTCTCTTGGATTTCGGGATTATAAGGCCTTGGGA
>NW_007498905.1:0-266 GCF_000475195.1 Diaphorina citri
AGCACCGCTCTACGCGGAGGAAAAATCGCGGCGCGCGTTCGATGAGCTGTCGCCGGTGTATGGGAGTCCGAGCCCGGCTGTGCAGAGGCGAAGGATAGTGCTGCCCAGTGTGAATGCGAGCGGGAATAGTAGTCAACTCATGTCGAGTAATTCGCTGGACAATTCCTGGTAGAGAAGGGAGCTTTGACGAATTGTCCTGTGTGACCATTTGAAGTATATGTGAATTGTGAATTGATAACCACATGAGTGAAGTGAGAGAGATAGGG
>NW_007498906.1:0-266 GCF_000475195.1 Diaphorina citri
CCAAAAGTGAAGATGAAGAAATCCGGCCTAAAGGACCAAAAGTGAAGATGAAGAAATCCGGCCTAAAGGACCAAAAGTTAAACTGGACAAATCCGGTGTTAAGGACCAAAAGTTAAACTAAAGATATCAGGTCCAAGGACCACGTGTTTCGATTATTTTTCACACAAGAATGAATAAATCATATGGACCAATAAATCTAAAGCTAGAAGGACTTGTCATGCAGCTAAACACGAAATTTGACTGTGCCAAGCGTTTCACAACAAAAC
>NW_007498907.1:0-266 GCF_000475195.1 Diaphorina citri
CTAAAAAAAAGTGGAGAAGCAGTAAAAGTTTTAAAGTAGACGCGCAAACTTTTGTCAAAACTGGGACACGGGAAATGGAAATGAGAATGAGAGGGAGATTTCCTCCTTCTCTTCCATTCTTTCTACTCCTCCCCCCCATCTTACTCATTTTCCTTCTTTAATTCTACCTTTCTCTTCTTCTTCTTCTTCTTCTTCTTCTTCTTCTTCTTCTTCTTCTTCTTCTTCTTCTTCTACTCCTCTTCCCTTCTTCTCTGTCTTCTATATTT
>NW_007498908.1:0-266 GCF_000475195.1 Diaphorina citri
TTTTTATGTTGGGGTGCATTATTGATGCGATGTTGTGTATCAAGTTTCTTAGCAGCACGGACAACTTGTTGAAGGGTTCGAGAGTAGGTACGGTAGTACTCAAGAAGTGATGGATCCCCAGAGTTTTTACAAAGGAGAAACAGTTCACGTTTTTTAGCGGATGATATTTTTATTCCTCTGGTGATCCATCTCTTCTTTTTAGAGTTACCTACCGTAACCGTTTTATAGGGAAAGTGTAAATTGAATAGAGAGAGAAATATATCATA
>NW_007498909.1:0-266 GCF_000475195.1 Diaphorina citri
TGTTACAACAGAACACCCAAATAAGCACCATTCAATAGGATAAGGAAAGTCGTGTGATGTTCACACCAGATTTTTTGATATTCTCTTCTTAGGGCTTCTTAAGAAAACAGTACGTAATATTTTTGTAAGAGATAGCACCGATATTTGAGCAAACAAAACGAGTTTTGTGTTTTATTTTGAATTGAGTTTGTCTTCTTCTGTTTCTTTTGACATAATTCTGGAACAGTTTGACCGAATAAATGAAGTTTTGCAAACACTTTTAACTA
>NW_007498910.1:0-266 GCF_000475195.1 Diaphorina citri
ATGTATATACTTTTTGTTACCATCTGTAAATTTAATTTAATAAAGTTTGATCCAATTGTGTAATAATAATAATAATAAGAAGAAGAAGAAGAAGAAGAAGAAGAAGAAGAAGAAGAAGGAAAGAAAAAATTGAAATACCTAATTGAACTCAAATAAATTGATGATGAACTAAGGCAAGGGCCCAAGTAGAAGAAGGTAACACCCCCTCCCCTACCTAAGGGTCCTATCCTGAGGTGAAGAAGTTTGCCCCCGTCTTCTAAATGAAA
>NW_007498911.1:0-266 GCF_000475195.1 Diaphorina citri
TCCATGTTCACTAAGCATGGTTTACATTTTAATGTTCAGGGTAAAATTCAACTCGCTGAAGTAATTGAGAAACTTGTTATTCACCTCGAAAATTACGTGGCATCGTTTTTTCCCCTAAAATACTCTCACCCTTTCTTTATGTAGTTACAACGATGTTCCCCAATTATAAAATCCCTCTCTTCTATCTTTCTAGTCATAATAGTCCAATTGATAAAATTGTGTTAACTAGCGGGTCCGCACACCATAACATGCGCCGCCTCTCCTGT
>NW_007498912.1:0-266 GCF_000475195.1 Diaphorina citri
CCTTTCTAAATCAATTAAAATTATGCCAATAACATTAATAGAAAAAATTAAAAAAAATCAAAAAGTGATTTTGGGGGCTAAGGTACAACCAGGCACCCTATATATATTAGAGTGTGTCAACAAAAGAAAACAATAAAATTGACTGAAACCTAAGAAAAATTCTAAAATACTGATGTTCCTCAAGAAGAATAGCTTCTGAGGGGCTTCAAAGACAATGCCATGTTTATTGCCAATATTAAATTGACAATCAAACGGAAAATTTTCTC
>NW_007498913.1:0-266 GCF_000475195.1 Diaphorina citri
AGCTGCTCTCCTCCTCGCCTGTTGTACCACTTCCCCTTGGAACGGCAAACACCGCAGTCTACTGAGCTCACAGAATCTGCCGCTAAAAGAAGAAAAGATCAAGAATTCTCCGGTTACGCCCTCTGACGAGAAAAGTGAAAAGCTTAGAGGACAAGGTAAGAAGGTTTTTATTCCTTTGTAATTTATTTTATTTGACACAGTTAAATCATGGGTTCATAAGTAGGTTACATAGCAGTAGACTTGTAAGCGCTAGGTCGCGGGTTCTA
>NW_007498914.1:0-266 GCF_000475195.1 Diaphorina citri
AGAGAATGAAGAATTGAAGAAAATGAAAAATAATGGAAATCTTCACGAAGTACCTATTGTTTCTTTTTATTTTTTTTTTCTCTCACTCTTCCCTCCATCTTTCTATCTGTAAATGTAAATGCAGTTTCTTTGTGTTATTATATCACAACTTGGGTGCTCACTGTAGCATTGTAGGATTTTCCCAATACATATCTCAATAATCCTAACATCCAACGTTTACCTACCATGCTGGCACCGGTCGCTATGCGCATTTATATGTCATAGCT
>NW_007498915.1:0-266 GCF_000475195.1 Diaphorina citri
GGATTGGCTTCCTTTGCGCAAGCGTACATCTCCGGCCCCATCATGGGAGGCGTCCCTTGGTATATCCTTTGCTGACTCGACTGTTGCTGCTGACTCAACTGTAGAATAGAATTGTTTATTTGTATATAATGCCCAAGGGCTTCAAACAAAGGTCACTTAAAACTAAAAATTAAAGAAATTTACTATCTAAATCTTCATCGTTTAGAAATTCATTGCAATAAAAATAGGCCTGTCTTATAAAAAAAAAAAAAAAAACTTTTAATTAC
>NW_007498916.1:0-266 GCF_000475195.1 Diaphorina citri
CCTATGAACAAGAAAGTTGTTTACCCTAATTATTGCAAGGTGGACTTCCTCTATTTCTATTAAACTGATTTTAAAAAAACCCCAAATCAAAGAAAATGAAAAAAAAAAAAATAGATGAAAAAAAAAAAAGAACGTTTGGAGGGATTTGAACCCGAGCACTCCTAATACCTATGGGTCTTGAGTCGAGCGAGTTAAGTTATTGGATCATGTCCCCTAACATTGGGTACTTTGTTTGATAGACCGCTCCCTCTAACCCCTTATCTAGA
>NW_007498917.1:0-266 GCF_000475195.1 Diaphorina citri
ATTCCTGTTGGTGCCTCTTTTGTACCACAAATCGGAGCTCAAAGTGCAGCTCACTCTAGTGCCAACGCGAACGCAATTTCCGGTCAAAATATTCCTGTTGGCGGCTACTATGTTCCAACTACTACTACCCAAAACCTAGCTCATTCTACTGCCAATGCAAACACGGTTTCCGGCCAAAATGTACCTGTTGGAGGGTATTACGTGCCAAATAATGGTGTTCAAAGTTTGGCTCAATCTAGTGCCAATGCAATTACTCGCCAAGACAC
>NW_007498918.1:0-266 GCF_000475195.1 Diaphorina citri
CATATCTACGATCAAAATTCTCAAGACTAGCCACACCTATTGTAAATATTTTGATATTTGTGGAAAGTGGACAGGACAGATTTAGTGGAGATGTCCAATTTTCATTGTTCGTGCAGATTAGGAAAAATGTTAAAAGTCACTAAATCTTTTGATCAAAACCGAAATTTCCCAGAGATCTGAATGAATGAATGAATGAATTTCTTTG
Source organism: Diaphorina citri (assembly GCF_000475195.1). Taxonomy (NCBI): domain Eukaryota; kingdom Metazoa; phylum Arthropoda; class Insecta; order Hemiptera; family Psyllidae; genus Diaphorina; species Diaphorina citri. Next base: position 206 of record NW_007498918.1, read on the forward strand.
GTTTAGTGCTATATTCAGATTTATTGAATACTTCTTGTAGAGGAGGAAGAAGACAGTACTG
>NW_007498919.1:0-266 GCF_000475195.1 Diaphorina citri
ACATTCATATGAGGTTTGTTTTAACGAAAAAGTAAATAAATAAAAAAAATAAAAATATTACAAAATTGTCTTACAGCTGTTAAATCCTAAAGAGGTACGTTTGAGCGACTAGAACGTATAATCACTATAATCATAACGTGTTACGGTATAATATTCCTAAACTCTGGTAAACACACAGTTAGGTAATTTTAGAGTCTACCAGCTTACTATTTTGATAAGTTTTGATAAGAGAAATAAGAAAATGATTCAAATGTTTTGCAACTCGG
>NW_007498920.1:0-266 GCF_000475195.1 Diaphorina citri
AGTGGAGTTTGTTTCTTTATTGAAATTATTTATTTGTTTTTGACAAATCTACGTAGCATAGAATCGAGAATGTCACTCGCACCTTTACCATGTTCTTTTAGATAGCGACTTTGTAGCATTAGGAAACCAAAGTGTATTAAGACATACGGTTGTAGAAGTTTATGCTAAATTGCTTCTTATGTAAATGCCGATACCGCCGCGGAATGTATGTCATTTGATGTGAATTCAAATATTATGATGTCAAGTATTGTTTTTAGAAGCACATA
>NW_007498921.1:0-266 GCF_000475195.1 Diaphorina citri
TTGAAGAAGTTAAGGTAGAAAGATGGGTTAGAACGTCAGAACCAGTGTCTCAGCTAGAACTTCATGTATTTTCTGACGGAAGTCAATGTGCTTATGCAACTGTTATCTTTATTGTGGTGAGAAATGAAAACGATGTATCTATACATCTACTTGCATCTAAGGCGAGAGTATCGCCCACTACTAAGACTAAAAAGGGCATGACAATTCCTCGCTTAGAGCTTTTAGGAGCACTCATTGCTGCAAGATTGTATGCTACAGTAGTAGAA
>NW_007498922.1:0-266 GCF_000475195.1 Diaphorina citri
ATTAAATCAATTAGTGTGAAAATTCATTTCCAGTTGTGATTTGTTGGTTTTGTTAGTTTTCTTTGATGTTTTTCTGATTGCACGTTGGTTGTTCTGGACCTCCATCTTTACCGAAGCGACGAGGGGCGGACATTTTTTTCTGAAACTTTGAAGGAACTGAGATAACAAGGAAAAACTTAGAATTTCTCTTTTTTTCGAAAATCTAGAGAGAATTGAGAAATGTGTGGAATCTTAGGGGAAAGCTGACTTTATGAGGCTTGGCGCCA
>NW_007498923.1:0-266 GCF_000475195.1 Diaphorina citri
TTTGTCAACTTGTCAAAGGCATATTTTATATCAATTAAAATGTCTTTACAATTACCTACTTAGTCAAAGTAATCACTGGTAATTTCTTCTGTAATCCTGTTTGATTTGTGATACCACCGTCTCTTATGTGGTTATCGACCAAGTCCAAAATAGTGTTTACTTGAAACATACCAAATTTAGAATCAAAGAGTGCAAATCCAGGACTATAAAGTTCTTATAAAATCAAAGATAATCTCGTCGTGGAACAACGAATGGACAGCCCTCAC
>NW_007498924.1:0-266 GCF_000475195.1 Diaphorina citri
TAATATCTCCGTAAATAATGATTTCTCAGAAAATTCAAGATAATGGGATTAAAGAGGACAAAAAGGGGTACTTTTCTAACCGGAGAAATTCAATGGGTTTCAGTGGAAACTTGAAGAAAAATCGAATTGAAAAAATGGTAGTTTTTAAAGAGATACAAAACAATCTTTTTCTCAAGCCTCTGATTGTCTTTGAGGGAGGGTTTTACCAAAACAAAGAATCTTATCTTTTAGTAAATTTTGTGTTCTTTTCAATGGTGCAATCAATT
>NW_007498925.1:0-266 GCF_000475195.1 Diaphorina citri
GACCACATGCGTCCAATGTAGCAGTTGTTTCATTGCTACGAAATAAAAACGGCGGTGAAACACTCATCTTTTAAAAAACAAACAAACAAAAACAAATCCCAAAACTTGGAGACAGGTGCTGAAAGTGTCAAAACCGCATCAAATTGGTACCCCCGAAAAAACTCAAATGCAAGGTCTCGTCGATTTTCAACAAGACTTCAATTTCAAACAGTTCAACCAAAAGTTCGGTCAACGCAACCACCCCGTAGAATCAGCAGATATGTTAG
>NW_007498926.1:0-266 GCF_000475195.1 Diaphorina citri
CATGTTCCGAGAGCTGTATCTCACGATCTAGTGAACGCATTTTCTTCGTTTTAGTCTCAATATTTTTTTTAATTTTTACGGGCGGTGCTGCGAACTCTTGACGTTCGCGCGCCTCCCGGCGCGCTTGATAGTTTTTTCTGAGATAATAAAAAAAAATCATGAGAATCACCAATTCATCTCCCTCACTGCTCGCTAGCGAAATGACTAATGCCCTTTCACTTTGCATTAAACTTACTCAACATTTGCATTATCAGTCCGAACTTGTG
>NW_007498927.1:0-266 GCF_000475195.1 Diaphorina citri
TTTTATATCTTTCAAAAGATACCCTATCTTATCAGAGGAAAAGATCATAGAAAGTGATTATTTCAACCTCGAACATTTCAACTACCCTCGGTCCCAATTAGTTGAAATAATCGAGGTTCTACTGTAATAGTAGGATTTTTGTTCTCTTTATTAATAGTTTCTAAGTTATACTCAGACCAAGATGACTTTTAAAGAATCCCAATAAATCAAGGCTAGTTACTAATCGCTTGTTCTCATTCCAGGTACAACTTCGGAGCAAGCATTGA
>NW_007498928.1:0-266 GCF_000475195.1 Diaphorina citri
AGCAGTTGTTTCATTGGTACAAAAGCACTAAATAAAAACGGCTGTGAAACACTCATCTTTTGTATGTAGGTATGTACCGAGGACCTACGAAGAAAATAATTATCTGACGTGCTCAGCGCCTCAGCATAATATCAAAAGAAAACAACTTTAAATTAGCCAGTAGGTAACTTAAATTCTCGGAAATCAAGGCTGTCTTTCTCCTATCCTGTCTTCCTTCCTTCTTTCATTACTACTTCTTCTTCTTTTTTTTTTTTTTTTTTTTTTTT
>NW_007498929.1:0-266 GCF_000475195.1 Diaphorina citri
AGAGTATTGTGCATATCTATCATAGCGGTATGTTACCTTTGTTGTAAGGTCGATGAGTAACTTACCAAGTATCTGTAAGAGGTAAAAGGCATGTTCGAGCACGTACCTACATAAAGGTGCCTACACACGACACATCTAAAAGTTTAAATAGACTGAAGCCGATCCAAAACTCATCTTTTGCAGAAGTGTAGCGAAATCTGTAGTGGACGCAGTTGATTCTGAAGCTTTGTTGGATTTCTGTGAACAATCACGAGAATCCATGAATC
>NW_007498930.1:0-266 GCF_000475195.1 Diaphorina citri
AGACTACCGTACGATTTTTAACAAATCCCTGCGGCAACATCGCAAAAATCAATAGTCTAGGCACGTAAATTTGAAAAGTTGAAGTTCTGTTCTGTAGATTGTAGAAGTGTTGTGTAGAACGTAGCAGAAAATGCAGAAATAACTTTAATGATTTTAATTTAAACATAAACACCTTAGAAATCCATATAGTTGAACAGTATTTCTAGTGATTATGCAAGCGAATCCTTGAGAACTTAAAAGAATATTGATATTTCTGTAACCTCATA
>NW_007498931.1:0-266 GCF_000475195.1 Diaphorina citri
ATTTCCCATTTTTCAATATAGTTTTCCGGAGTTTCCCGGAAAACGGTTCTGGATAAAGACAAACGGTTTTCACAGGTTTATTCTGCTCATTGAGAGCTATTTAAAACCGGGCTGCTCGGTAAAATTTTTGCAACGGTTTGTCTGGAAGTTGAGATTTTTCATTTTTCCAAAGGGTTTTCCGGAATTTTCCGGAAAACGGTATGACATAAAGACAAACCTGGCTGGCAGGTAAAAATTTTGCAACGGTTTGTCTGGAAATTGAGATT
>NW_007498932.1:0-266 GCF_000475195.1 Diaphorina citri
CTTTTCTCCTTTACTTTATACTTTGTAGGCCAGACTCCGAAAATTTGTTCTAACACTTGGTGCAAGTTCGAGTTTTCCAGATTAAACCTCTTCTGAGTTATTGATAAAACAGTTTTTGTCACCCACCCGGTATTTAAATAAAAAAGGAAAAATATTTTTTATTTGTTTACATGACACCCTGTATTATTTATATATCATACATAGACATCAGTTTCATACAAACTTACATTTACATTGAGTTATTCATATAGGTACCTATGTATTAT
>NW_007498933.1:0-266 GCF_000475195.1 Diaphorina citri
GACCACTACGCCACCGAGGCAGGTTATTGTACGAATGTAATGTACGAATACTTACAATGGAATATCGTGCTCATAGGAATCGTCAAATGGATACGAGATGTTCAGTATGAGAGAATAGTTGAGTCCGTTGAATACAAGCAGTTTGCTCTTCGAGTTGACCACTATATCTTCAGTCTGATCGTCATTCATGTCTATCAGAATGGGAGACGCTGTCAGACCTTCGATATCCGAATAGATCGACTTTACCTGAAAAGGAGGCGATATAA
>NW_007498934.1:0-266 GCF_000475195.1 Diaphorina citri
AACGTTTCACTGTGGCAAAGATAGCCAGCAGCTCACGGTCGTAAGTGGAGTATTTTTGTTCTGCGGGCGACAACTTCCGTGAAAAGAAAGCTAGCGGACGAACAACTCCGTTCTGGTCCTGATTGATTGTGCCGCCGATGGCAGTGTTGGATGCATCAGTCATAACTGACAGAGGAAAGTCAGGATGTGGATAGGCCAGGGTCACTTTGTTGACAAGAATTTCCTTGGCCTTCACAAATGCTGTCTCCATTTCGGGCGTCCACTCA
>NW_007498935.1:0-266 GCF_000475195.1 Diaphorina citri
AATCGAGTAACTGATGGTTTCTGGAACTTTATATCGGGAAGCTCCACATTATAATATAGAATTCCAACAACCTAAATAGGAAGTAAAAGTAACTCTTTGCCAGCCTAGTTAGCTTAGTTGGTAGTGCGTCTGCCTCGTAAGAGCTAGGCCGCGGGTTAGATTCCCGTCCGGGGCGGATTTCATCCTGGTGGGATAATGTTCGTTCTCGGAACGGCTGGCTTTCTCCTATCCTGTCTTGCTTCTCTCTTCGATTTCGGGACGATAAG
>NW_007498936.1:0-266 GCF_000475195.1 Diaphorina citri
ACCATAGGCGTAAAAAAATGAGAAATTTTGGGTAAAAACTTTTCTTCCAGTTTCCCAACAAAAATTTATAGCATAGCCCCTTCTTGCTTTCCTTGAAGAATAAGAGGAGAAAGTAAGTCAAGGAAAAAATATGCGCATTTTTACTTCTCTTTTTTTGCAAGTTTGTTATCTTGTTTTTCACTCAAAAACCCTACATTTAAAATGCTTTTCCTCTCGCTTTTTCGTTTTTCCTCGTTCTGTCTCTTTTCAATGTTGTAGCCCTTCTC
>NW_007498937.1:0-266 GCF_000475195.1 Diaphorina citri
AAAAAAAAAAAAAAAAAAAAAAAAAAAAAAAAAAAAAAAAAAAAAAAAAAAAAAACAACAACAACAACAACAACAACACCAACAACCACAACAAACAATTAACCGATCTTTGTGTGTAGGTAGTAGTTTTTTATATAAATACTAGGTACTACCTACACACAAAGATTATTTATAAAATAGATATTATATATATTTTTGAAACTGAATGAATTATTTTGTAAAACATTTAGTTTAATAATATAATTTATTTATTTATTAAATGTAGT
>NW_007498938.1:0-266 GCF_000475195.1 Diaphorina citri
CAGGTTAGTTTGATCGGATAGAACTCAACACAAACTAGAGATACATAGAGAGTGAGTTATGAAAAGGAACTACTCATTGCAGTGGACTACACGGTCAATGAGTCAGATCCTAACTCACTAACCCTCTAGCAGGGCTGCCAAGTTGAAGAGTGAGTTGAATGCTTTAGGATTGACTGAGTAGTCCATTAAAAGCACAAACAGAGTATACTCCTTTTTTATAACTCCCTCACTCTTTACATAACTCACGCTCACACACGTCACGCCTC
>NW_007498939.1:0-266 GCF_000475195.1 Diaphorina citri
TTTGGATAAGAGAAAATTAGCTGTTCCAAAAACAAACTTCATCCCTTGAGGATAAAATACCACAGCCTAGTGCTTACAGGAGGTCTGTTTTTCATTCCTACGCCACATTGATGCGGTGTCAACTTGATGTTCACTCTGTGTCAGGAGTGGGGGTAAAATGTGGACATCTAGTGGAGAAATTACGAAACATTTTTTTTTTTTCATTTCCCTCAATACAATTACAATATGGCAGAACCTGAAGCTACTCGAGACTTGCATCAGGGATT
>NW_007498940.1:0-266 GCF_000475195.1 Diaphorina citri
ACAAACCTCTTAAAAACAAACACACACACACACACACACACACACACACACACACATATATATATACGTGTATAATGTAGGTACCTATGTACATCTGATAAAATCAAATTTCCAAACTAAATTTTGCACTAAAAAAATATGTCAAAAATGTTAGCACATATTATGTAAATCTGAAATGTGAAAACAAGCCTATAACCTAATAACATGTGCCGTATGGGAAACATCAAACATAAATGGGTACAAGACAGGGTAGGTCAAAAGCTTGG
>NW_007498941.1:0-266 GCF_000475195.1 Diaphorina citri
GCGCTTTCACTAAATTTTAAGCAGTGCATATTGCATACGCGACTAATTTGAAGGGGCAAATTGTAGGTTTAAAAAAAAAAAAAATAGTCTATTTTTTCAGCTTTAAGAGCAATTTTGCCAATGAAATTACATTTCTTTCAAAAATCACTAGATTTCGACCTCAAATCACTAAATCACTAGATTTGCCTACAATTCACTAAATTTAGTGAAAAATCACTTGTCAGTACATTTTGGCTATAGTTTTCTCAGTGGTCAGTAGAAGAATT
>NW_007498942.1:0-266 GCF_000475195.1 Diaphorina citri
AAAAAAAAAAAAAAAAAAAAAAAAAAAAAAATCTACCTATTGCATAATACAAAGAAATAGCTGTAGGTAACAGATGAAATAGGTAGGCACAACTTGCACATTGTAATGCCACAGACAGTTCGTGTGGTACACAAAAGGAAGAAAATGTAATGGGCGCAATAATAGGTTGTCAAATGAAATTGACTAGCAACAAGCTGGGTCCGTCCCTCCGGGAATTTTTTAGCCCGTAGTTTATTCGATCGTGATTAGAGAAAATCAGTAGGTAC
>NW_007498943.1:0-266 GCF_000475195.1 Diaphorina citri
TTTTTCTCGCCATTATTCCTGCTAGCCTGGTTTGTGTTGACATTAAACTGTTCCTATTTTCGCCAGACAAGTCTCAAGCATAGTGTGGCATTGTTTTTCCTCTGTTGTTATTATTGCTGTTGTTATTGCTGTTTGTGTTGGTGTGGTTGTTGTTGTTTTTGCTCTTGTTGTGGTTGTTGTTTCTGTTATTGTTTGCACTGGATTCTCCAGTTTATAATGCTCCGCTACTCCCCCTCCTGGCTTCCATTAGATTGTCTATTATTACC
>NW_007498944.1:0-266 GCF_000475195.1 Diaphorina citri
GCTGACTTTTTCTGGCCCCACTCAAACTGTTTGAGGTTCATGTGAGAAGGGCAGCTTGATGCCGAATGGATGAGTAAACCCCCCCTTCGCTACAAACCCTAACAATGATTCCAAGTTATGCAGTGGCGTTAAACCCATTAAAAAATGATAATTAATATTCTGGTTACGTTTCTGTATTTCAGGTTATATTCAACAATTTCCGGGATTGTTTCCCGGCCGGATGGTTTGGTAGAATCCCGGCATTTGATGCTGACGTATCCGATAAG
>NW_007498945.1:0-266 GCF_000475195.1 Diaphorina citri
TCTCATAACTTTGTATTTGTACCCATACAATAAGTTGTTCACCACAAATTTATTTGAAGAGGGGGTCAATACACCCGTGTTTCCTTTATTGCAAATCTTCTCAAATACCTACCCTTAAACGAAAATAATTAAATATCAAGGCTCTATTTCACCAACCTACTTTTTAGCCCCTCACAGCCCTGTTGCCTATACAAATCAAATGGAACTTATAGCCTGTTAGTTTAACAGTAACAGGCCTTCTAAGGGCTGATTTTTTTTTTTTTTTC
>NW_007498946.1:0-266 GCF_000475195.1 Diaphorina citri
GTATTCCACCTAAACTCTACACCATCTTGTAGCTTTTTTTCTTAGCTTTCTAATTATTTGACTTTTATCCCCGATTTCTTGTCGCTACGACCTCGTATAAGCCGAGCAAGAAACTTAGTCCCGAGCTCATATGTGAAATATGATACCTATTATTAAGGGAAAAGACGCTTCAACGACGAAGTTGGAAGAGGGTATTCCACCTAAACTTAATACCATCTTATAGCTTTTTTTCTTAGCTTTCTAATCATCATACTTTCATTTCCGAT
>NW_007498947.1:0-266 GCF_000475195.1 Diaphorina citri
GTAAACAGAAGTATGTGGAATAAATTGTACCAAAACCGTTTTGTATCGAGCAATGCCAAAGAGTTTGCTGAACTAGACAGACTTCAGATCCAGATAGCTCGACGATCCTATTGCGTTTGCCAAAAGATTGGAACACCTAACACCTGTGACTGAGACTACTGAGAGCCATTCTGGGAAGTCCGTTTACCCTGGCATTCTATCAAGGTGTTATTAAACATTAATGTCCGTTCTTAACACGGGCAGTTGAAATACTGACCTGTGTGAAT
>NW_007498948.1:0-266 GCF_000475195.1 Diaphorina citri
CTTATGCCCCCTCCCCCGCCCCTCCAGGACAAGAGGTATCGCAAGGTAGACGAGGGGTATATGAGTGGAAGGGAGGGGAGAGAGGGAGGGAGAAGTTCAAGGACACTCATCAAGTTTAGTCGGGGAGGAAAGGAGGGGAAGGAACGATCGAGTTCCCTGTCCAGACTACTGGAGACGTGAGTATTTGTGGGCCCCTTTTGAGCCCTTTATTAGTGAGTTTTTTTTCTTCTTCTTCTTCTTCTTCTTTTTCAAATATTAAACAGAAC
>NW_007498949.1:0-266 GCF_000475195.1 Diaphorina citri
TTTTTCTTGATCCTGATTGGGACATCCAGCAAAGTTAGTTAGCTCTGTACCAATCAGGCTGCAAGTATGGTGGTTACACTTATTATTACCATCCTATACGATCTAGTTGTATCTATCCAATAACAAATACGAGTATATAAACGAAACCTTTTCTATTTCTAGACTGCTGGGGTAAAGGGGCTTTTCTATATTCGGACAGGATAAACAACATTATTCTTACCGTTTCTATTATTACTGGATACTAGGTATTTGTGTTTTTCTACTCC
>NW_007498950.1:0-266 GCF_000475195.1 Diaphorina citri
TTTTTTTTTTTTTTTTTTTTGTAAATTTATATAAATACCTACCCAAGAAAAAATTTCTTAAATTAAATTAATTAAATTAGGAGATCTTTTTTTTTTATTGATTTTGAAAATACCTAGGTAATATTTACCTATAGGCAAGACTAACTTTTATTACTCATTCATGTGTTTATAGTACCTACTCAAATGATAACAAGCAGGGTCCGTCCCTCCGGGAATTTTGTAGCCCGTAGTGATTAGAGAAAATCAGTACCTATGTAATGTACCTA
>NW_007498951.1:0-266 GCF_000475195.1 Diaphorina citri
TCGCCCTTCTGATAGGCTGGATGGGATCAAAATTCTATGACAAAAGATAGTTTTCCAAGTAAATGTAGCAGAATAAATTAAATGTTGAACACAAGATTCAAGTAAACCTTAATCGACAATTCCTCCGTCTAAAACTGCTCTTTCATCAGTTCCACCGAAGGGATACTGAGGAATCAGCCCGTATCCAGGATTTTGGCAAGGGGGAGGAGGCAGAATCCAAACAGAAACTTACTGAGAGGGGTGGGTTCTCGAAATTATAGGCCGTG
>NW_007498952.1:0-266 GCF_000475195.1 Diaphorina citri
TCAGATAACTTTGGGAAGTTGTGATAGAACTGTTTAAGTTAAGAGCAGCAAATTGTACCTAGATATTATATTTTTTCTGTAGATCTGAAAGTCTGTCTTTTAAAGGCTTTGATAAAATGGATGTTCTGGCAGTATAAAGAAAGGCTACGTATGATAGGTATTCTAAAAACACAACCCCGAGTGACCCTGGCCCAAAATTGTGATCAGTTTCGGCATGAAATCAGTTTTAGTGGATGTGCTAAAACACCCAGAGTTACAAATTTCTG
>NW_007498953.1:0-266 GCF_000475195.1 Diaphorina citri
TGGCGGCTCCAGGGGGGCCAACTTTATTTTTTTAAATGAGAACCCCCCTTTTGTAATACATTTTTGAAAACGTCATAAAAATTGAAATACAATGGTGAAAAAACGAGATCAATATCATTTGTCTTTTTCAAATGAGAGCAAAATTACTATTGGAGGATTGGGTTGATTATTGTTTTAAAAATTATCAATAGTATTATGGCAAAGACGCGTCGTGCCCTTTGTTATGACCTTCCTCAACATTTTATTTTTATTTTCTGGCCAGTATC
>NW_007498954.1:0-266 GCF_000475195.1 Diaphorina citri
TTTTCAACATCGATTTCTTGTGGGTGCCTCCCAAAAAGCATGTAGGTCACTGGGAATCGAACTCGCGACCTAGCGGTTACAAGGCAAGCTGGTTCATTTTTCTTTCCGTCACACTGTATGTAATTGTAGGTAGTTAGCTTGCACGAAGAGGTAGGTACATAATTCAAGCTCAGTGGTCAGAGGAGCCCAACTGTAGGTACTCGTAGGTCAACATTAAGTATAGGTAACTTCCAAGAATAAGTACAGGCTAAGTACCTACCTTAACG
>NW_007498955.1:0-266 GCF_000475195.1 Diaphorina citri
GGCCCGCGGGCCGCGGGTTGGACAAGCCTGCAATAGTCCGTCCACTATACCTTTTATTATTAGTAATAATAAAGGAAGGACGGACTAAAAACTGAACATTAGTCTGTATTCCTCTTTTCTCCGAGCAGGGAAATTAAAGCAATAATTTTTACTGCGAAAAATATAAGCAATTATTATTTTGTAGTTAGGTACACAACGAGAAATTCCTACAGGGTGTCCTGTCCAATGTACGCTGTACCTACAGACATGGGAAAATTCCAAGGGCA
>NW_007498956.1:0-266 GCF_000475195.1 Diaphorina citri
TTTTTTTTTTTTTTTTTTTTTTTTTTTTTTTTTTAATTCGCCTGTGGCGCTCTAATTTATCTTAAGCGTTCAGCTGCAATTAGGAGAAAAAATGTGAAGATAAATGTCTAAGAATTAGGTATGTCAAAAATTAACTCGTGACAAGCATCAAATTTGCAATTGTAAATTTCGCCTGCGGCGCTCTAATTTATTTGCTCTTTTATAATTAATTACTAATAAATAAAGAATTAAATACTAAGTAAAATTAAAAAAAAAAAAAATAATAA
>NW_007498957.1:0-266 GCF_000475195.1 Diaphorina citri
TGATATAACCTTAGTGGCTAAAGGGCTGAACCCTCTCACATGGAAAAACAAACCTCTAATATTGTTGTTGTACGCATAAGGTCTGTTTTTCATTCCTACGCCGCATCGATGCGGCGTCAACTTGACGTTCACTCTGCGTCAGGAGTGGGGGTAAATGTGGAAATTTACAAACATGACGACATCTAGTAGAGAAATTACGAAACATTTTTTTCATTTCCCTCAATACAATTACAATATGGCGGAACCTGAAGCTACTCGAGACTCGC
>NW_007498958.1:0-266 GCF_000475195.1 Diaphorina citri
CTGATTACCAGGCGACCAATACACCATTGTGGTAGGTTTTGCAACAAAATGGATAATCAAATCCCTGCCATATAACTACCTACTTAACTTAGCTACTGTACATCTTCTTGGGTACCTTACCCCCACAGTTTAAAAACCCTACAATATCTCGGTTATCTAGGCATCCAGGGTACCTCCTTTACTATAGGTACCTACCTCGTAACGTAGAAAAACAGTCATGAGTCATAAATTCTTGATAGAAGGAAAAGGAGAAGAACATACAGCTA
>NW_007498959.1:0-266 GCF_000475195.1 Diaphorina citri
AAAAAAATCTCTGCCAAGATTAGGGCTAATAACTAAGGAGTAAGGAGGGCAGAATAGGTTCCTGATAAGCAAGGAAGTTCAAATGCCATATTGCCATGGCGCCATATTATTTTGGCGTATTTTAGCAAAATTGGAAAAATGCCATAAAAAGCCTTTTTAGGCTTATTTGCCATGAAAAATGCCATAAAAAGCCTAAAAATACTACTTACTTTTAGCTCATTTTGCCATATTTTAACAATTTTTGGGGAAAATATAAAACTTTAAGA
>NW_007498960.1:0-266 GCF_000475195.1 Diaphorina citri
AGACAAAGTTTAAACATCGTGTGGGTGTGCGTTTTATATCTATTTCGAACCCTCGGAATTCTTTCGACATAACAAAGGAGGGGAATGCAGAATGAAATGCCTACGCGAATACTGATTACAAAAAAATGAAATGAAAACATCCCTCGAATTTATTTTTTTATCATTTTATTTGTTTATTATTATTATTATTTTTTTCTGCCAAAACTATGTCATAGGATGAAAAAAATCCTTGAATTTTTTTGACAGTAAATCGAACTGTTTTCAAA
>NW_007498961.1:0-266 GCF_000475195.1 Diaphorina citri
CTGTGTATTGTGTAATCTAGGCTTATGAAGATGTTTTAGGGTTATTTTTTGTTTACTTTTGTTCAAGGATGTTTTGTTTTCTAAGAAAAAGTTTAACCCTTATATTGATGATGAGGCTGTTTGGATACCTTTCTTACTATGTAACATGATCTTTTGATGTAAGACAGAATTACGGCCCTACTTTTCAACAAAAGTGACCCACGAATCACTGTGCAATCCGGAACACGTATATCGCTTCAAACATACATAGCCCGTCAGTACGCTTA
>NW_007498962.1:0-266 GCF_000475195.1 Diaphorina citri
AATCAATAAATAGGTAACATAGAGGTATATTATACTCGTTACATTTCTCGGTTAGCTGTGTGATGGTATGGATATGGTCTATTGTGGAGTATCCCTTTCTAAAACCAGCTTGTTCTACACCGTTATTTTCTTCTAAGGTCTTCTGTATCCTATTCAATACTATACGTGTGGTTAATTTGTAGAGGTGAGAGAGTAAACAGATAGGTCTATAATTCTTGATGTCGTCTTTATTTCCTTTCTTTGGTATTAGGACAGTCTTTGATGTT
>NW_007498963.1:0-266 GCF_000475195.1 Diaphorina citri
CAAGGATATTCTATCGATTATTATAGGAAAAGGTCGGTGTGTTTTAATGTTCTTTAATTTATTTTATACTGTGGGTACTAGGTACTTATCTAATCGCTGACTTCGCTACCTCTCTTGTTTCTTTGTTTGAACGTCCAAAGCATAGAGCTTGTTTAGACTGCTGGGACAAAGGGATTTTTAGTCTCATTCGAGCAGGATAAACGAGGTATATTCTATTTTTTGTATTTTTTTTTTTTTCAGGCTATTCACTGTCAGCTGCACAACAT
>NW_007498964.1:0-266 GCF_000475195.1 Diaphorina citri
GCTTCCATGTTACCGAGTGCTTCCTATTTGCAGTAAGTTCTCAACAATTTGATTTGACTTGTAAATAGGCACTTGTCAAGTAGGTACTCAACTAATCAGTACATAGGCACCACAGAAGTCTCATATCTCTTCTTTCAACACCATGAAGAGTGGATCATCACCTTTTTTAGATAAAGATCTGCTGAAATGCCAGTTACTAAGGTGTCCTATGTGATTTCACAGGGTAATTTTCTCTTGTCAACAATGATTTTCTAAATTTACTCTTG
>NW_007498965.1:0-266 GCF_000475195.1 Diaphorina citri
TATCAAGATCAAACAAGAGACTGAAAATTACCTCATTATTGAGACGTCTAACTGTTTTAAATAAACAGCTGTCATACTTGTAGTTTAGTAGAAAAAATTACAGCGTATACAATGAATTGAATTTAGAATTAGTTTCATATTCTACTGAAGTGTCAAATTTTTAGCTTCGACCAAAAAAGAGAGATGGTGCCTCCATATCGTTTTTCATTTTTGATTTCGGTAAGTCTTTTTATGAAGAGTAGTTTGGTAGGATCATACAATGTAGC
>NW_007498966.1:0-266 GCF_000475195.1 Diaphorina citri
AGGTCACTGACGTCACACAATTAATATGAACATATGTACTCACGCACTTGCTGACTGTTGGTAGATTACACATAGATTAGGTGAATAAGTATTAGGTTCTATTTATTCTAGTACCTAAGTGTACTTACCCATCTACAATAACGTATAGTCAGGTAGCTAATATTTGTGTAAGTATCTAACTAGACCTATAGGTACTCTTAAGTATCTGCTCGAGTAGAATTACCTAAAATTGCCTGCTTTTAAATGAAATTAAAAACATGTTACTT
>NW_007498967.1:0-266 GCF_000475195.1 Diaphorina citri
CCTGTCCATAATTAAAATGAGATTGGTATTCTCAACCATATTATGTACATACCTCGGTATACCTATTCGTAGGTAACTAGGTATAATATATGGACCTTATGGAGGTGAACAAAGACCATAGTTATTATGAAGTTGGGAGTCTAATGTAGCAGTTTTGATTCATTGTCTCGAAAGAAAAAAACACTGAAAAATGAAAGGATGAAACACTTTTTTTTTCAGTCTGGCTGGGGGAATTCTGAAATTTCCCTTGCTAAAGAAATAGCAGA
>NW_007498968.1:0-266 GCF_000475195.1 Diaphorina citri
CGTAAGTAGGTATCTACTCAGGTAGGAATTGAGTAGATGATAAGTATGTTTCACCAAAATTTTGGACGAGCTTGCACTGTTATAAAAAATAAAATGGAAAGCAAAAAGACAGAAAAAAACTGCTCTTCTGTGAGATCATGATGATTTCGGTTCGTCTGGGCGTGTTTCCGTCTGTCTGAAATGTTTCAATCCAAAGTGAATCCTCAATTTGGTCTTTTCAGTCCAAAACAGCTGATGAATTGGTAGACTCAACACTGTCAGACTGT
>NW_007498969.1:0-266 GCF_000475195.1 Diaphorina citri
TTACATTTTGTGCTGTTGAGTCGGCACATTATCAGGTTCTATCCTTAACTTAATTTCTCAAATTTGCGCAAATTTGGGCGGGCGGAATGTTACGTACAGGTCCCCCCTTTAATTCGTCCCTGCCACTTTGGCAACTAGCAACTTGTTAAATTTCTAGTTTGGTGATTTGAACCATAGGCTCTTCCTTCCAGTTGCCTATCACCTACCGCACAGTTAACATTCTTACCAATTTCTCTCATTTTTACTTTCTATTATTGTTACTCGGA
>NW_007498970.1:0-266 GCF_000475195.1 Diaphorina citri
CGTAATAGATAAGCGATCGAACTTTGTGATAAGAGATTGTACCTTGTAATAGCGATTATACCTAGTGACTGTGTACTCATTTTGTGAAATAAATAAACTTGTACTCTAGATTTAAATAAACGAATTCGCGAGTGTTTTTACTAGCCCTAATCTTTTACGAACCCGATCACGCCCACGTATACGTAACAGTATAAAACCAATAATGGGTCTAATATTGTATATAGGATGCTCTCCATGGCCAAAAAACTCCAGCGAGAACTAAGTTT
>NW_007498971.1:0-266 GCF_000475195.1 Diaphorina citri
CTTTGTTTTTGAGAAAAGTAAAGAAAAAAAAAAACACTTTTATCAAAAATGTTGGACTTTTCTCAAAAACGAAGCCGAAATCAGGAACATGACCCAGAGAATGTTGCGCACCCTGTATTTTCAAGAAGTCAAGCATATGTATATCTATAAATTATACTCATGTACCAATGTACCTATACGACAAGGTGTACCTATATTTAAGACTAAATTTAAAAAGAAATAATGAACAATAGCAATTTTGGGTTCTCGAGTAATTTTCTAAGCGT
>NW_007498972.1:0-266 GCF_000475195.1 Diaphorina citri
TACTTTCCTTATCCTATTGTTGTTGGTGTCCTATAGAAAGGAATGTAATGTAATCGGGTCAGATTTTCGATGGTCAGTCTTCAGTGCCAAAACACGTTTTGAGATCCCTCGAGCCTAAATCCAAAGTTTCAGTCATTTTCCGTGGGTGTCTGTCTGTGTGTCTGTAAACAAAATATCTCGAGAACAGTAAGAGCTAGAGATTTGGTATGCGGCTGTCAAATGTCACAAGGATACCATACGAAACTTTTGGTTAAGATTGGTGCAAC
>NW_007498973.1:0-266 GCF_000475195.1 Diaphorina citri
TTATCGGTTTCAGCGATGAGATGGGATACAATGGGATTTATTGTAGCGAAAAACAAGGCAGAAGAAGAAGAAGGAGAAAGAGAAAGAAGATGATAGTAGAATTAGAGAAAAGACGAAGGAAAAGGCGAAGTTAAAGGAAAGGTATAAGAGAAGAAGTAGTAAAGAAGGTTTAGTAAGAGGAGTAAGAGAAAGAAGAATGAGATTAAGGAGAAAGCTTAAGGGTTGAGCGATGTGAAGGAGAAAGAAGAAGGAGAGGAAAGAAGAAA
>NW_007498974.1:0-266 GCF_000475195.1 Diaphorina citri
ATTAAAAAAAAAAAAAAAATAAAATAAAAAAAAAAAATAACAACGTTAGTAGAAGCATGCTGTAATGTTATAATTTCCATATGTAAATATTCACATGCAATAGAGTTTCGGGTGAAGCGGGGCTAATGCACGGCTAGCCCAGTGCTTGCCATGCAGGAAGTCCGGGGATCGACTCCCAATATCGACAAAAAAATTTGTACCTACTAGTTTTTCGATTGTAAATATTCATATCAACGGGTTACTGTCTGGTGTTCTAGTGTTGACCC
>NW_007498975.1:0-266 GCF_000475195.1 Diaphorina citri
ACCCATATGTGATTCACCCCCCTCCCCCCTATTATCTCAAAATAAGAATAAATCCTCATTTATATGTTGACAAATGTTGTGGTTATCGTTTTATTATGAATTCAAAAGAAACTGATGATTATTATTGGTACAAAAAAAACCCTGGAAATGTCTCGCGGGGGCACCGCGGTGCACACTTTGAGAAACCCTGCTTTAAACAAATCACCCATGTAGATATTAGGTACACCTAGATATTAAATGAAAATTCCATTTTATATTCGTTGCAA
>NW_007498976.1:0-266 GCF_000475195.1 Diaphorina citri
AATCTTTTAAGCCCTTAAGAACAACTGGTCACCAAACCTTAGCTATAACGTATCACTTTGCTACGTGTAACTTTCAAGATAGCTTGATAAACTAGTCAATATAGAAGAATAAAATTGTTCTAGGATTTTCTAAGAAAAAGGGATAAAATTTAATATTTTGAATGAAGTACCTACCTGTTACCTAATTTATTTCATTTAGGCGCCTCTATCAAAAGAACAATATTCAGGCAAACGAACCTGCGATTCAAGTTTGATTTAAAGTTATG
>NW_007498977.1:0-266 GCF_000475195.1 Diaphorina citri
CCTTGACTTGTCTCTTTTCTCGTATACTTTTTCGGTATTCATTTTTCCATAAAAAGTACTTTTAAATAGGAAAAACAACTATAACAGGAAGAAAAGGTGTTGATCATGACTCCCTCAGCCAGTCCTTGATTTCTTTTTTGAAGATTTTAATATCTTTTATTTGTCTGATTTTTGGTGGTATTGTTGAGTAGAGCTTGATGCCATTATATTTTATTGACTTTTGACCTTTGGTTGTTTTACACTTTTCTGTCTTTAAGTTTTTTTTT
>NW_007498978.1:0-266 GCF_000475195.1 Diaphorina citri
CAATTTTTTGTAAAATTATCAATACATAATTTTGCCGGTCCTTCTAAATAAAATATTAAATAATTAACTTTGTCAGCATTTTTCCACTTATTCAACTTTGAAAATTTTTCGAACATATTAAGAAAGTCGTCAAAATTTTCTTCATCTCTACCCGAATATTTGTCTAGGTGAATTTTAACTGAGGACATGTTTACAAGATAAAGTCAAACAAGGAGATGATAAAATAAGTTGCCCAAAGATTTCAAATAAATTACAACAAAATGGAG
>NW_007498979.1:0-266 GCF_000475195.1 Diaphorina citri
ATTATCACTTTTGCGCGAGCATTTTCCTAGTCGTAATCGTGTCATTTTCCGTTTTTCTGACGAGAAATGGCCTTCATGATCATGTAATTTTACCCCCCTAGACTATTTTTTGTAAGGGCATCAGGTTTACACAAACAAACCCACAAGCTTTCAAGCATTGAAAGGTGAAATTGAAAGTTGCAACAACGAGATACAGCCTGATTTCCTCGAATTTGTCATCGAAAATTTTATCAAAAGGAAACGAATGTACCATCAAAGTCGAGGAG
>NW_007498980.1:0-266 GCF_000475195.1 Diaphorina citri
ACCTCAGGAGTCAATAGCAGAAGAAACATTTTTGTTCCAAATTCCAAAGAAAACTTCCTCTTATTATTATTCTTCTTCTTCAGACAGTCATGTTTAGAGTCCCATTCTCTTTATTCCTTTTTTCTAAGAATACAAATCACTGACTAAATTCCAAAAAAATAGTAGGTGTTCAGGTTAAGTAAAAGGTTAAAAATGTTTTTCTCCTTTCCTTCTTTTTTCTTTTCCTTCCTCTTAATACTCTTTTTCCCATTCTTCCTCTTTTTTTC
>NW_007498981.1:0-266 GCF_000475195.1 Diaphorina citri
TGTGTGTTTGTCCTTATCTCCCTTTCTCTCCGTCTTTCAACCTTTCTCTCTCTCTCTCCCTCTCTCTCGTCCCTATTTCTCTTTCTTCTTCCTCTTAAAACCCTATTGAGATTCATATCGTTTTCTATTCTCTCTTCTTTCTTCATCTTTCTTCTACTAGGTATTCCTTTTAAATATTCTTCTTACCATAAACCATTATTATTAGGTAAACATAATTGTATGATCGCCTGAAAACTGGTTTAGATATGCAATGTGCGTAGCAACAA
>NW_007498982.1:0-266 GCF_000475195.1 Diaphorina citri
TTTTGGCCGGTAAAAATTTCTTCACCGTAAGCCCAGGAGGAGTGATTTCCTCAGGTCGGTAAATTAGACAGTCCCGAAAAATTCAAGGGCACTAGTTCTGTGTTTTACAATAATCGTAAAGGAAAATAGGTACCTACCCCCCAACTTCTATGTCCGAGTGGTACCACATTAGGCTTGCATGCTGGAGGTCCCTGGTTCAATGTTTGTTTGTTTGTTTGTTTTTTTTTTTTTTTTTTTTTTTTTTTTTTTTTTTTTTTTTTCCGGGT
>NW_007498983.1:0-266 GCF_000475195.1 Diaphorina citri
TCTTATCGTCCCGAAATCGAAGAGAGAAGGAAGACAGGATAGGAGAAAGCCAGCCGTTCCGAGAACGAATATTATCCCGTCAGGATAAAATCCGCCCCGGGCGGAAATCGAACCCGCGGCCTAGCGCTTACAAGGTAGATACGCCACCCTCCAAGCTGTCCAGGCTGGCATAAGTCCTAAGACAAAGTTTTGCTTGCTTTCATTCTGTCAAGTTTGAAAAATAAGATCATACATATTTCATCCTTTGTTTTGGGGAAAAATGATAA
>NW_007498984.1:0-266 GCF_000475195.1 Diaphorina citri
GATGCGGGGCCCCTAAAACGCCCGAGGCTAGTGATAGATCCTGTTTTATGTTAGTACTTCACAATTCATATAACTTTCTATTTTAAATTATAAATCATTCCTGTATCACTGAGAAAAAAACTAGGGTGCCGGCAGTCCAATCGGGTGACTGGGTTCCGGCACTCTAATATTGAACTCTATATCGGGACGCTCGACACTATAATATAGCATTCCAACAGCCTAAATCAGGGGAAGTAACCCAATAATAGAGTTCTTTCACCCTAAAC
>NW_007498985.1:0-266 GCF_000475195.1 Diaphorina citri
TTTTTTTTTAATGGCACAAGCCATAGTGGAACGAGAAAATTATGATGTCAAAAATGCTAACAATTTTTCAACTACACAAGACCATAGATTGAACAACTCTTGCCAAATTTTGTCAAAATCGGACGATCCGTTCGACAGTTATGGTGAAACTAACTATCTCTGAGGCACTCTCTTTGTTTATTTTTATTTTTATTATTATTATTATTATTATTTATCATTGTTATTTTTTTTTTTTATTTTTTTTTTATCTAACCAATTTCGCTTAC
>NW_007498986.1:0-266 GCF_000475195.1 Diaphorina citri
CCCGAGGAGACTGCTCTTTGAATCCCGACAGAGACGTAAAAAACCTCAGAGGTCATTGAAAAGCTTTTTTATGTGATTTCTCAATTTCTTTTAGCCTTACAGTTTGAGATTTAAAATAAAAGATTTTTAAAGCAAGGATGAAATCTTATCATTATCCCTTACCTACATACCTAAATTCAAACAAATTTAGGAGCCAAAACGGTTGGGTTCTTCTTTTACATAAATTTTATGGTAGAAAGGAGAGTTTTTTTTTTTTTTTCTCTCTC
>NW_007498987.1:0-266 GCF_000475195.1 Diaphorina citri
CCACAATGTTAAATTTCATTGAAATCAGAAATGACTAAATGACAATGTCTAATTTAACACTTTTCAGAGTGTGAAAGCTTACTTTGAATGCCAATAAATTTCGACAATAGAAGGCGATGAAAATTAGCGCCCTTTTGTTTTTCGAAATGTCAGAAATTAGGCTCTGAAATAATAGGTAACTCCCCCCCAATCAAATGTCCAAAAAGGTTGAAAACACACAAGACAGCTGTTTCGCTTTCCCTCATATTCCTCCAAGGCGAACAATT
>NW_007498988.1:0-266 GCF_000475195.1 Diaphorina citri
AACGTCTTTTATTGATAGAGTAATGAGAATGCTAAGAACGTTACCCATCATTAATAATAAAATATAAAGTTCTTCTAGTATTAAGTACATATATGTTTTAAAATTTAGTTAGTACTAGCCGAAATTCGGCGCTTCGCTCCGGATTTCTGCTAGTAAATCCTTAACGCAATGCCGTTCATGTCACTCATATCCATTTAGTGGTCTTGCTCGGCGTACCTTAACAAAAACGAACCGGAAAATAGCCTATAACCTTCACGGGAGTGCAA
>NW_007498989.1:0-266 GCF_000475195.1 Diaphorina citri
CTCAGAGAACATAATTCTCTGAGGGATACCTGTTCTATGTAAGTTGACAGATGGACAGTGATTTTTAGCAAG
This sequence comes from Diaphorina citri, assembly GCF_000475195.1. Lineage (NCBI taxonomy): Eukaryota > Metazoa > Arthropoda > Insecta > Hemiptera > Psyllidae > Diaphorina > Diaphorina citri. Next base: position 73 of record NW_007498989.1, read on the forward strand.
TAGGTAGGTAGGTAAGTACCTACATATTTGACAAAAATGATACAATGAAAGTAGTTGTAATGAAATTGATCTCATATTTCTTGAGTAAAACATGAGGCATAAATAGGTACCTTTAGATACTCGTACATTATCCTACTCCTTATTCCATTCGTGCATTACAGCCCGATTTCAGTAGATAGTTTGTATTCACAGGT
>NW_007498990.1:0-266 GCF_000475195.1 Diaphorina citri
GACACTGAAATCGGACGCTTTGTGTGTACGATCAATTTACCACGGTGTTCAAGTGGAAGCGAAATGGAAGAGAGGAGGGGAGATGGTGGAGGAGGAGGAGGAGGAGGATGAAAAAGAAGTGGAGAAGGAGGAAGAGGAAGGGGAAAAGAAGGGAAAGGGTGAGAAGTGGGAGGGGTAATAACGACTAGAAAAAATCATCATTACAACTGGTACCTAGGTAGTTTTGGCTTGAAAAAAATAGGTAGGTAATAAAATTGTGAATAGGA
>NW_007498991.1:0-266 GCF_000475195.1 Diaphorina citri
TTAAATAAATAGGTAAATAACCAAAAGGACTGTTTTTTGATTGGGTCCAATTTATTTTATTTTATTATTCTAGTATTCTAGAATTATGGGAAATACAAAAAATAATAGGCAGGTGTATAATAAATATCATTTTTGCATTTTTTACTCTAAAATTTTTACAATAAACACAGGTCAATTCAATTTTCTAGTTCAACATCAGGCTCCCTAAGTCCTGCACTGTGCTTGGTTTTGCCTGCTAGTTCTAACAAAGCTGAGGCTGTCGGGTC
>NW_007498992.1:0-266 GCF_000475195.1 Diaphorina citri
CTAAAAACATGATGTAAACAAGATGGCGCCAACATGGGTTGCGTTATGGGGATCAGGATTCGATGCGAAATCTCCCTACTGTTGTATTAAACCGCCTTAAACGAAAAAATGAGCTGGTCCCTTGGATTCTCGTTTATCCAGGTTCGACTGTATTTTGTTTATCTGTTTTTAATAATAGGTATGTTACATATCACCTATCGTACCTATGTATGTGATTTCGCGATTATGTTCGCGGATTTGGCGATTATGTTCGCGGATTTGGCGAT
>NW_007498993.1:0-266 GCF_000475195.1 Diaphorina citri
AATGTCGGTATAAAATGGGGGGAATTGAATGCTGTCCGTCAGCCCAATGCAATCACCCTAGTTAGGGCTAATTGAGAGGCTGACGAAAAACGCTGACCTCGTCTGTACACGGGAAAAGGCGGAGAAAAAGAAGAAGAATACGAAGAAGGAGAAGGAGGAGAAGAAGAAGGAGGAGAAGAAGAAGAAGGAGAAGGAGAAGAAGAAGAAGAAGAAGAAGGAGAAGAAGAAGAAAAAGAAGACAACAGGTGTTGCACAGATACAATATC
>NW_007498994.1:0-266 GCF_000475195.1 Diaphorina citri
ATTAGGTCGCCGGGAGTAAATCTATGGCTGTGTGGGCCTTGGATTCTTGGCTTGCAAAATTCGGACGATTTTCAATTTCCCCGATTGCAAAATCTGTACCTATAAGTGTACCATTCAACTTATCCGCTTGTGGACAAAAGGTGAAGGTTAATTTATTCATCCGTTTCTAGTGGATGTGTCTCTTCTACTACTACATAACTTATTTTCTCCTGTTTCTCCTTTTCTCTCTCTCCTCTCTCTCTCTCTCTCTCTCTCTCTCTCTCTCT
>NW_007498995.1:0-266 GCF_000475195.1 Diaphorina citri
TTAATTAATACAGAAAGTAACCTAAATTAACAAATTTATAGAGAATAAATAACGTTCTCATTCGTAACAATGTTGTAATTCACTCGTGATTTGTGTGTGTGATATTGATATTCTGTTCTGTTTTTTTATAACGTCTATAAAATTGTTTTGTTATTTCATTAAATCCACAATAAACTAACTTATTTTCGAAAACAAAAGGTTCCCTTGTTCCTGTTGATGTTGTTATCCACTCTAAGGACACTGATGGTTCGAAGGAGAGCCCCATA
>NW_007498996.1:0-266 GCF_000475195.1 Diaphorina citri
GACTAGGAAGAAGGAAGAGGGAGAAGAAAAGGGAGGAGAAGGAGGAGGAGGAGGAGGCAAATAAGGAGAGGAGGAAGAAGAGTGTGAGAGAGAGAGAGAGAGAATTAATAGGAAAAGGGTAGATAGGAGAGAGAAGGAGAGACAAAGCCTGATGAAGATGATGTTCCTGGCAAAGAAATATCAAAAGTAAGAGAGAGAGAGAGAGAGAGAGAGAGAGAGAGAGAGAGAGAGAGAGAGAGAGAGAGAGAGAGAGAGAAAAAAAAAAT
>NW_007498997.1:0-266 GCF_000475195.1 Diaphorina citri
TTCTTGACAGCTTCCAAACAATACACCGCATCCAGAATCTCTGACAAATGGTTTGCCATTGCGTTGTTAACAAATAACGTGAAGTTTAAAGAACCAAGTAGGTACCTACAGATAATTTTAAACAGAATTTGATTTTTTCAACATTAGAATAAGGTACAAACAATAAAATTGTGGAATGCAAATTTTAAAAGGCCTGTACATTTTCAATGTAAATTCACCGGAGATATCAATGGCATGATTGTTGTCTTTTAATGCCCATCAAGTCA
>NW_007498998.1:0-266 GCF_000475195.1 Diaphorina citri
ATTCCACTGTAGAACAACTAGTAGTCTGTTTTTGGGCTACCAGGCATTTTACAGTAGAATACATGATGTTCCTGAGTTTAAACTTGGTTTAACTCTTGGATTAAGCAACTGATGGGCTGAAAAAATTGAAATAAACCAATCAGATTACTTACATCAAGAGTTAAACTAAGTACCTAGCTAAAAATAAATAAAAAAGAACAAACTTAATTATCATTAAAACAATTCAAAAGTAAGATTTTTTATTGAAATTTGCAACGATTACAATA
>NW_007498999.1:0-266 GCF_000475195.1 Diaphorina citri
AGTATTGGTCGCCCACACTTCTATCTACATACTTTGAAATAATCATAATTCTTCTCATTACAAAGTTAATAGGTATTTCTGGATAAACCATCAAAAGGGGGACTATAAAATCAAATAGCTTTTCTTGTCTAAGATAAAGCTGAATCAATTTTTCACAAAGAAAACATCATTTTTGTGCATGTAACCCTATATTACCTCGTAAAAATATTGCAATGTTTCTGCTGAAAACATTTGTGGGGTAATCGATTTCCATAAGTTAGTCTCTG
>NW_007499000.1:0-266 GCF_000475195.1 Diaphorina citri
TGATGGTGTGACGTAAACACGGAGAGAGGAGTGGATGACTGAAATGGAAAACCAGACAAAAGTTTAGAGAAGTGATCTAGGGGAAAAGTAGGTCCATCTAGGGGAAAAGTAGGTCCATTTAATATGTAAAGCACTTTTTTTATGTATTTAATAAATGGAACTGTACCTATCTATCAACGGAGGTCTTATCGTACGGAAACCGAAAAGAGAAGATTAAGATAGAAGAAAGCCAATCATTTCATCAAGAAACGTATCAAAATAACAAA
>NW_007499001.1:0-266 GCF_000475195.1 Diaphorina citri
TTAAATGTAAACTCAGGTTTAAACTGAGACTTGGTTTAAGTTTAAACTCAGGTTTAAACTGAGACTTGGTTTAAATGTGAACTCAGGTTTAAACTGAGACTTGGTTTAAGTTTAAAATCAGGTTTAAACTGAGACTTGGTTTAAGTTTAAACTCAGGTTTAAACTGAGACTTGGTTTAAGTTCAAACTCAGGTTTAAACTGAGACTTGGTTTAAGTTTAAACTCAGATATTAATCTCTTATTCACTCATTGTGCTTTCAGAACCAC
>NW_007499002.1:0-266 GCF_000475195.1 Diaphorina citri
AGCAAATTTTAATAAGATTTCTAAGAAGCAAATTTCGATTTGCTTCTTAGAAATTTACCTTCCGACCAATCAGAATCGTCCTTCCTCCTTTTGTTCGACCAATCACCACCGTGCATGTCCTGTAGTGCTCATCTCCCATATTTTTTTCATTTTGTAGCCACACCCACACCGACCCAAGCCACGCCTAGCGACCCCTGTTTCCCATCACCGTGTGGCTCGAATGCCCGCTGTAGGGTGCAGAACGAGCATGCCCTGTGCGAGTGTTT
>NW_007499003.1:0-266 GCF_000475195.1 Diaphorina citri
CTCCCCCCCCCCCCCCAGGCCCTCATTTCAGCCCCTCGCTATAGCGACTATCTCCTGGAGATGTGTCTGTATGCATTGATGGAGAAGAAAGCAGTCTTTTAAAACCAAATGGCAAGCTTTTTACTCGTATCAAACATGAAATTCAAGTTATGTATCAAAATTGATCTTGGTATATGCACACTTCTTGGCAAATTGGATCAATTGATGTGTTGAGCATTCAAGTTACCAAGGACAAGACTCAAATAGCCGAGATTATAGTTACCAAC
>NW_007499005.1:0-266 GCF_000475195.1 Diaphorina citri
GATACAGATACAGATACACGGTGTTACGAAGAGCTGAGCCAGCTGACGGTTAGAGCTGAGCCAATGCAGCCAGTGTGACAAGGTGAGTTATAGAGCCAGAGTGTGCAGGCTCGTATAGAACTAGAGGTGCCCTTGAATCGGCTGAATCACTCGTACCCTGACCGGCCAACTTCAGGACTGTAGGGACGACAGGAAACGGATACTCACTCTCGTGGGAGAGGATGGGCTCTGTGAGCATTGTGGTGAACCTGACGATACTATTCTCG
>NW_007499006.1:0-266 GCF_000475195.1 Diaphorina citri
GTAACCCCCCCCCCCCCAAAAAAAATCCACACCTATTTTCTCCACAAACCACAGCTCTGCCAGGCTGTGACTGGATGAGTTGTTGCCACCTCCACGGTTGCAACTCGTTAGAAAGTCTTAACATTATTAACACAAATTAAAATAATTAAAAACTTTGAACTCCTCTCTGAATGGAAGTGTCAGGTTAGAAAAAACTTTTGTGCCTTCTTCCTTTCTTTTATTCCTGTAATTCTGTTCCAGGAATCTAAGCTTGGAAGTTTTGTCTG
>NW_007499007.1:0-266 GCF_000475195.1 Diaphorina citri
ATCGACGATGAGAAACTAGCTTTTAGGTAGGTATCGAAGTATTTTTAACCCACTTAATTAGTGCTGTTAATTGTAGTAAAAAAAACGCTCAAAACGAAATCTACAACAAACAGTAGGTAAATTACTTATTACTCACCTATAGGTATTGTAGGCACATAAGTACATATTTAGTACAGAAAAAATTGACATGGGAGTTACAAGAGTTTTTGCATTATTTACCATAGCTCCCATAGGATGGTGTAAGTTTTTCCTGTACTATAGGTAGG
>NW_007499008.1:0-266 GCF_000475195.1 Diaphorina citri
TGCATCCGAAGATTCCAGTAAGTTGATTTTTTCCAATCTACCACCTATTTAATGAACCTACTTATAATAAACTGTGATATATTCAATTCAATTACACAAATAAATCACGGGATAGGGGTGAAAATACTAGTATAACAACTCTATTTACTAGTACCAGTACTCGTAACTAGAGCTATATAGATTCTAGATTTAAACATTTTACTATATCGTTAAAATTAGAATTTCTTGGGATCTGTTCCAAAAGCCGTTTGAATACTCTAAGGTCC
>NW_007499009.1:0-266 GCF_000475195.1 Diaphorina citri
GCAATCTTTCCCTTAGGTACGAAGAAAACTTTGGATTTGGATTTTATTTTTTTGTTACCTATAATTTATTTATTTATTGCAGCTAAAAATGTCATTGACATTTCGAATTATTCATTCAAGGAAACGTCATTTATTATTTTCTTTCATCATTATTTTATTCCCTGAACAAAAATCCATACCAAACACGCGAAATTGACCTGATTCTTTTCTCATCCTCCCCTTTTTTTTTCTCAAATGGAAGTTTAAAATACACCCTTTCCCCTCAT
>NW_007499010.1:0-266 GCF_000475195.1 Diaphorina citri
AAAAAAATAATAATAAAAAATAAAATAAATAAATAAAAAATAATAATACTTTTTTCTTTTACTTATCTAGGTACCTATGAAATGAGTGCAGACCTCACGCATGTCTGGGTTCAGGTTGAAATTATTGTAGACCTCTCAGAATGTTCAGAGTCTGTTAGGGACTTCTTTTTATTTAGGGTGATGTTCTCCCAACTTTGTACTTACACATACATACCTAAGTCTAAAGATCAATCACCTACAACATTTTCAAATGTTCAGGACCTGTT
>NW_007499011.1:0-266 GCF_000475195.1 Diaphorina citri
AGGGACCTTAAATGCGGTCCTCGTCTATATAGGTTGGATATTAATTCTATCAACTTTTTTTTTTAGGCATAATTATCCTCCTCTTTCCTCTTAAAATAAATAAAATTCTAATCCCAACAAAAACAAAACCCATGGCCGCGGCCTGACATTTTGTTAAAATCATATTCATATCTTGCGCCTTGAAATGATAAAATACAATATGCAATGTATTACTATCTAACGCCTTCAAAATAAGTCAATGTTGTCAGCTCATTGACAGATAAGAA
>NW_007499012.1:0-266 GCF_000475195.1 Diaphorina citri
TTTTTCTCTCTAACTCATCCATTCCTAGATATTTCTCTTCACCTCCTCTATTATACCTACATGTTATCTTGTTTTCACGTCCAATGACTCCTTCTCCAAAATGGCAGAAATATGTATGGAAACCAGGAGAAAATGTGGTAAATTTCTACTAGTCTCCTGAGCTGTAAGAATTAGGTTCAAGCTTCTCTCTTTCCCTATTTCACAACTTCTTCTTTCTGTCCCTGTCTTTCTCCTTGTCCTCTCTCTCTCTCTCTCTCTCTCTCTCT
>NW_007499013.1:0-266 GCF_000475195.1 Diaphorina citri
ATCGTCTTCATTAATAAAAGTCCTTAAATAGCTTTCCCCAGATTCACAGCACCTTTGCAGCTCTTAAACGGCATCTTAATTCTACACGAATGCTACAGTACCTATCTACTAATAAATAAAATATTCTATCACAATTTACGAAAAAAATGTACATACAACTGGTCGTCCTAAAATTCTCAAATCTTTTTTGACATTCAGCCCTTCTTGATTGATTTTGATCCTTAAAAGTTCCATTTTATTTGTGAGGAGGTTTTGTGCCGGCTATG
>NW_007499014.1:0-266 GCF_000475195.1 Diaphorina citri
TTGTACAAAGTATTTCCAGATTTTCCAGCGATTTGACTTTTAGTAATTTCTGAAGATGCTTTAATATTCTGAAAATTTTTAGTTGGCTGTTAATGTTAAATGTCCTTCAAATCCCAATTCATACTTACCAAAGTAAAGGTAGAAACTAGAAACGCAATACTATCACGTTACGTGAGCTCAAGTGACGTGACAGTAGTGTGTGTTTCCTTTAGGTTCACCCTCTCAGCTTACCTCTCTACCTCTACTCAAAAGTACGAGTACCTTCA
>NW_007499015.1:0-266 GCF_000475195.1 Diaphorina citri
TAATTTTCGTACTCCTTATTGCCAATCAGTTGAGTTTTATGATCCCGAAAGTGGTTTTTCCTGTACTACTGGAAAATGATACGATTTTTCCGAAATTTTCTTTCGCCAAACGATGTAAACCGCCGTTTTGGTTATTGCCTAGAGGTCAGTAAGCTAATTTTCGTACTCCTTATTGCCAATCAGTTGAATTTTATGATCCCGAATGTGGTTTTTCCTGTACTACTGGAAAATGGTACGATTTTTCCGAAATTTTCTTTCGCCAAACG
>NW_007499016.1:0-266 GCF_000475195.1 Diaphorina citri
AGATCCACGAAGAACTGACTGGACTGGTTTCAGGCAGACAATCGTGGAAACTATAGGTCCTGTAAATACCAACATTAGCGGACATAGAGATTTAGATGAATATGCAGAACACCTGCAGAATTCAATAAAATCTTCCTATGAGACTAACAACACACCCATTGTAAAAACCTTCAAAGGTAAAGCAAGACGGTGGAATAAAACATTGGCCAAAATGAGAGCAAATGTTAGAAAACTTTTCAGAATAGCCATGAAGTACAACGTGTGGG
>NW_007499017.1:0-266 GCF_000475195.1 Diaphorina citri
ACCCCTGCGGCCTTAAAGTATACAAACATGAATAAAATTATTGATGTTCTAAATATGTCGACAAGGAAATATGTAAAAATCTCCAACTCTAAATGTTATAAGTTATAACAAATCATAATAAAATTTTCTTCAATGGCAACACAATAAATGTATTCTTATATAGGTAATCTAGTTTTCCTGCTATGTATCTTCCAAAGAAGTTGAAAATTCGACACTACCCTCTTCCATGCAGAAGTATGGAAATAGAGCTCCTGAACACCAGCTGT
>NW_007499018.1:0-266 GCF_000475195.1 Diaphorina citri
TTACTTTTTTTATTAAAAGGATTAATCACACCTGAGGATGAGGAGATGTTTCTTTTTTACTTTCCTTTTTTTCTAATTTCATTATCCTTTTAAATTCAGTTATCCTTGTAACTTATCAGGTTATTACTTATTACTCATTAAAGCATAACTTTACTAATCAATTGGATAATTTTATTATTAATCATAGCATTAAACCATACAACCTCCAACCTACACCTACTTGAAGTATGTATGTACCATAAAGTACCTCCCTATGTATTAATATA
>NW_007499019.1:0-266 GCF_000475195.1 Diaphorina citri
GCTACCATAAAATTTGCCAATCACAATTCACATGAATAGGACCATCTGAAACAAGAAAATAATGTTTATCGGTTAATTAGGCTACCCCTATGTGGTACTCTATATAGTATATACCTACCACAGATGATACCTTTTACTTTCCTTATCCTATAGGAAGGAAAGTAAGTACATAATATAATTGGGCCACATTTCGATGGTCAGTTTTTAGTGCCGAAACACGTTTTGAGGTCCCTAGAGCCTAAATCCAAAGAGTTGAAAGTTCCAAA
>NW_007499020.1:0-266 GCF_000475195.1 Diaphorina citri
GTCATGTGTCTTCTATATCTAGCTTTGGCCGTTTGCCGCAAGTGTTTCAACGCAACGGTGTCTTTGTGACACAATTGTATGGAATTTGGCGCAAGGTCTACAAAGTGAGGGTCATTCACTTTTTCAACTTCTTTATCCACATGGGCGATTCCATTTGGCTCCAAAACATCTTTTAGATTGCCACCGTCTTTGAACACATTATTACTTTCCTTATGTACATTATTTTCTAGTTTATTTACACTATCGTATACGTTTCTGACAAATGG
>NW_007499021.1:0-266 GCF_000475195.1 Diaphorina citri
TTGGAGGATCCCATTCAAAAGTACACCCCGCAACCCTTACCCTATGTTTCAAATAAGAACTTTTTCCCGCGTAACACGAAGCAAGGAAACTCAAATAAGAACTTCAACCGAAACAACAAGAAACGCGAATCATTTGACTACAGAGATCCTGATATGAAAAAGTCGAGGCAGATTTCCCCTGAGAAAGCCAAGCCTGATGTTCAGCAACAAGTCCCCTACAAGAATAACTTTCATATTGAAACCAGGACAGAGACAGCTAGAGGAAC
>NW_007499022.1:0-266 GCF_000475195.1 Diaphorina citri
CAACCCCAGCAAAACAAAAACAAACAACAGCAGACAAATAGGACATAATATCATTATACCAAATATCAGACATTGAGAATTGAGACCTCTTTCAGTTGCCGAATTTCGGAGATTTGTACACTTGGAAAATGCAATTCCTACAACCTCGGATTGAACTCAATACTCAACGCTGAGACAATCCACGGTGGTAAAACAAATAGGGATGGGCGATATATATCGATATTTCCAAATATCGATATATATCGCCCATCCCTAAAACAGTACTG
>NW_007499023.1:0-266 GCF_000475195.1 Diaphorina citri
AGTTGTTCAAAACATCTAAAGACAAATAATGATAATAATATGTTCTTCTGTTAAAAGATCATATAATAAATACCTACCTACCTAAATAATACATATTAAAAACTGAAAGAAAAAGTTTAAAACTCAATTCTATTATTCTATTTCGGCAACAGATGGCATCTTTCAAAACCCAGCTTCCAAATGAGATTTCTTCGGTCTCTCTCTCTCTCTCTCTCTCTCTCTCTATCTATCTTTTATCAGGAGATGAGGACCTAGAAATAGGTATC
>NW_007499024.1:0-266 GCF_000475195.1 Diaphorina citri
AGAATTCAAATTCTATCGAGTTTTTAAAGAATGGTTTAATTTTTCAAAAAATCTGTAGACCAAGGTAATTTTGGTAATCCTCTCACACTTTCATTTTGTCCGTTTTAGCGTGAAATTCACGTTCTATCAGAATAAGAGTGGTTTTAATAAGTACACTACATCTTGGTAAACTACTGGATACCAAAAAGAGAACTTTTCCCATGTTTTCCAAAGAAGTTTCATGAGTTTTTAATGAGAATTTCAGAGTGAACCAAGGTACGTTGGGT
>NW_007499025.1:0-266 GCF_000475195.1 Diaphorina citri
TATAAAAAACTCTTCTATCAAGCTAATAAAATAAAAAAAGACAAAAAGTATGCTTACCTCTGGGTAAAAGATGGTAGAATTCTACTGAAGAAAGCTGAGAATGGTAAGACCATGAGACTGGAATGTCTTGATGATCTGGGCAAGATATAAAAAGCTAATGCTGTTTATGATAGTAATCACTTGTTACAAAATTTCCCAAATTTATGAATAATAGGAACTTACAGCTTTTAAACAACATTAATAAAGTAGTACCTACCTGTGAATCA
>NW_007499026.1:0-266 GCF_000475195.1 Diaphorina citri
CAGATTCAATGACTTTTCCATGTGTTATATATGAAAAGACATAAAGTATCGTGAAAGATGAATAATTTTATCGTAAGAACTTTTACATTTTCAAAACTGAAAGAATCGAATGGCTATTTCAGTTCCCAATATCAACCGGGCACTACACCATGTTTTCCAGGTCGCGTCGTGATTTCAAGCTCTTGTGATTCGTGACGCGTGCATCATCCCCTCATTAGTCACTAAAAAATAGTTATTCTTCTTGAAGATCTAGGCACAACTCACCG
>NW_007499027.1:0-266 GCF_000475195.1 Diaphorina citri
CCCGAGTATTAGGTACTAGGATTGAATATTAATCCATCGCGCATCGTTTAAAATTAGAAAATAAAATAATGATACCTACTTATGTATCTAATTAAGACATTTATAGATAAAATAATTATTGTAAGGTACCTACCTACCTACCTAGTATAGTTTTTGACTACCAAGGTAGGTATTGTGTTGTATAAGTAAGTACCTCGTTTTTGAATTTGGTAAGAAATAAAATTTTGTATTACGTGCCCGCAAACGATTTAACTTTCTCCCGAATG
>NW_007499028.1:0-266 GCF_000475195.1 Diaphorina citri
AGAAGACAGGCACGTTTAATTCACGCGTCCTGAATCGCAGTCTTGGATCCTAAACAGATAAGGTTCGTTCTCGGAACGGCTGGTATTCTATCCCGTCTGTCTCTATTTTAATTCTGTACACAAAAAGCCCAATCTGAGGCTTAGAGGCAAACAGCCCTAAATCCCTAAAACTTGTGTTAAGCTTATACGAATCCTTCCCTCTTCGCTTTCGGGACGTTAACACCTCAGCAGTTACAGTTCCCTCTATCGAACCTCCTAAAAATAGA
>NW_007499029.1:0-266 GCF_000475195.1 Diaphorina citri
TGGTAGATTTTGATCACTTTCTCTTCAACTTTAATATATGTAAAACTACTTTAATGTATGAAAAATGTGATGAAAGCTAAAGACAAAACTAGATTTGACCCTCCCCCCTCCACCCCAAATAATTTAGATTAAATCTAAATCGCCTTTGAATTTTAAAGGTGTTCAAATATCATTCATTTAGATTTCAAGGATTTTTTTTAAGAGGTTTGACAGAGGGAACTGTAACTGCTATGGTCTTATCGTCCCGAAATCGAAGAGAGAAGGAA
>NW_007499030.1:0-266 GCF_000475195.1 Diaphorina citri
ATGCTCAAGTTTAGAAGTCGACATAACGCTAAAGTACCTACAAATGTACATAGTATGTATTATAGTAGGATTTATTCATTGTATAAAAGATCAGAGCTAAACATAGTAAACAATACATAGAATATCATGAACATAACCTAGGTTAAAAAGGTGACAATATTGTTCCTGTTATCAAATAACTCAAATCAAACGTACCTACCTATTCATATGATTAATATAGGGGGAGAGGGGGCATTTTTTTTTTTTTTTTTTTTTTTATTTTTTAA
>NW_007499031.1:0-266 GCF_000475195.1 Diaphorina citri
GGTGTGTCCAAAAAAAGACGACCGGCCGTCGATTGACGAGGTGAATTTTTGAGCCAGTGTGGACGGTTCAGTCGACATTGATCGACAGCCGGTCGACAATGTGTGGTAGATACCCATGTCATTAAACGAATTATTTAAATCTAACCTAATGTTTGTTTCAGATGGTAGGAGACCTAGCCTATGTAACGGGAATGGTTAGGAAGGATGTGCTGAGAACGGATAGACACCACGTGTTCTATGCTGGCGCCGATGATAACTGCAACGTT
>NW_007499032.1:0-266 GCF_000475195.1 Diaphorina citri
CATGACTTGAAAAATATCATACCCATTCAGCATAAACAAAAACCATTCATGTGCAAGCAGATTGAATTTTAAAATTTCCAACAAAAATGTGTACAAATGTACAAACTCAAAAGGATTCCTTTCGGCCTGAACTTTTTTCATAATGAACCAAAAATGTTTTTTGTCCTAAATGTCTCTTTTCCCACTCCCCTTGTCAAAAAACATTTTTGCATTATTTACAGCTCAAAAGTTCTCGTTATTCATTTCGTTTTTGTGGTGTTTTGTCA
>NW_007499033.1:0-266 GCF_000475195.1 Diaphorina citri
CGGCCTCGTTCGGAGGCCGCACGCTTCAAATAGGAGGCCGAGAATATACTGTCTTCTGTGAAATAAACAAGATTTGTTGTATCAAAAAATTGTTAGGCTAAAAAGAGAGTAAATCTGCATAGCGCATAGAGCATGGGTAGCCATAACGTGGCCACACAAAACGATCTTGTGCGGCTCTCTAACCATGAGAGCCAGCCTAGTTAGCTTAGTTGGTAGTGCGTCTGCCTTGTAAGCGCTGGGCCGCGGGTTCGATTCCCGCCCGGGGC
>NW_007499034.1:0-266 GCF_000475195.1 Diaphorina citri
TGCACTGTCCTTGAATGAGATGAATGGAAATTAGATTTAGTTCTACTAAGACTGTATGGTTTCTTCAAATTAAATTGATCTCAAGGAACGGATCCCAAACCCTTGACAAATGGAGTCTGTGTGCCTGAAGGCCTTTCATCACAATCTTTTTCCACAACTAATCCAGTTTTTTATGTCGTTAGGTATAGTAAAATTGTATAAGACCTAATAGCATGTATAAAACGTACAAAATACATTCCAGCATTAATTATTGAGAATAGAAAGAA
>NW_007499035.1:0-266 GCF_000475195.1 Diaphorina citri
TGAAGGAACAACTAAATATCCTGAGGGAACTACAGGAACACAACCAACTCCTGAAGGTACAACTAAGTATCCTGAAGGTACTACAGTAACACAACGAACTCCTGAAGGTACAATTAAGTATCCCGAAGGAATTACAGTAACACAAACAACTTCTGAAGGCACAACTAAATATCCTGAAGGTACTACACAAACACAACCAACTCCAGAAGGTACAACTAAATATCCTGAAGGTACAACTAAATATCCTGAGGGAACAACTAAATATC
>NW_007499036.1:0-266 GCF_000475195.1 Diaphorina citri
ATGCTGATAGGCTGATACCTATCTCTATTCAGGATAAGCCTTATTTTCCTTTTGGAATTGAACATTGCCTGGCATTGTTTCATTTTCCCATTCCCATCATGAAAATTCCAAAAAGAAGATAGGTAAGGCTACCTATACACTTTTTTGCCAAATTCTCCCAGTATTTTTTGTGTAGAAATCAAAAACAGTTGTAGCTGTTCTACTCAAAAATCGATTTTTGTGGATTAGGTTCTTCTTGATTTGAACCTTTCAATTTCCAACTCTTA
>NW_007499037.1:0-266 GCF_000475195.1 Diaphorina citri
TCCGGCCCACGGCAAAACTGTCACTGAGCTATCTGCAATAAAATAAAATAGAAAAGGAAAACGGTGGTTAAACACTCAACTAAAGAAAAAGAAAAAAATGGAAAAGTACGTACTACAGAAGCCAGCCTAGTTGGCTTGTAAGCGCTAAGTCACGGGTTCTATTCCCGCGTGGGGCGAATTTCATCCTTCACAGATGAGGTTCGTTCTCGGAACGGCTTGGCTGGCTCTTTCCTATCCTATCCTCCTTCATTCTTCGATTTCGGGAC
>NW_007499038.1:0-266 GCF_000475195.1 Diaphorina citri
TACAGATGTTATGGATTTATCCAGACCTATTACATATTGTTTTTCTTGCTTCTGTAATACGAAATTACTTTTGACAATTGTATTACATAGATTTCCAACTTTTGTGCTGTATGGGCATAATTATATAGAAACAGAAATTATTCCAAAAAAAAAGACGGATCCAGAAAAATATTCTTTAAAATGTACTTTATATATATATGTAGGCTAGCCATGGCACCCTCATAAGCAGAGCGTAACCATTGGACCAATCCCAGGAAGGGATCTTC
>NW_007499039.1:0-266 GCF_000475195.1 Diaphorina citri
TCATACTTTGCCTGTTCATTGTATAAATCATATTAAATATTTAAAATGCACACTATATTTAAAATACAACTCTTACTTAGACTTGGCGAAATAAAATATCAATTTTCTCCCTCGGCTAAGCTGAAATAGGTTCAGTTTGTCTAATCAGCCACTCGTAGGCTTCATTCTGACCCTGACGTTTCAACAGGGGTCCTACCGTGTCTCTGCATTCCTTGTGGAAATCGTTCAGGAACTTGATCTGAAAAAGAAGCGAAAATAATAAGGGT
>NW_007499040.1:0-266 GCF_000475195.1 Diaphorina citri
TTGATGCTCATTGGTTGACTCAAGGTCACCTAAACTGAAGGTGCAGGGTCAATGATCAGCTTGGAAATCTTTCTGGAATATTCAACCTCGTTCTGCGTGTGCTTCTTTCTGGATTTTCACCTGAATTGTCAATTCACCTGAATTGTCAATATTCAATCCTTCATCTTGAAATCCTCGTTCTGTAGGCACCCTAAGTCATTCTTCCCCGAGCATCTCAGTATTTTTCTACAATATATGGAAATACAAATACCCTAATGCCCTAATGG
>NW_007499041.1:0-266 GCF_000475195.1 Diaphorina citri
CTTCCTTCTCTCTTCGATTTCGGGACGATAAGACCATAGCAGTTACAGTTCCCTCTGTCAAACCTCTTGAAAAAATAAAAATAAATAAATAAAAAAAGACCTTAATACTAATACAGAACACAATTTTCTCCTTTTATTTAGGATAATTTTCGTCTGGCTGGGGGACGTTGAAAAGGTAGTAGGCTGAAAGTTCCCCATGCTAAAGAAATAACGAAGGTTGAGTGCGAAGGACATTTAACATCCACTCGTATTTTTTTTTTTTTTTT
>NW_007499042.1:0-266 GCF_000475195.1 Diaphorina citri
CAATGAGATCGCAACCGATTGTGTACCTATGCCACGTTCAGTAAACATTGGAGCATCTTCATTCATTATTCATTATCTACGATTTTCATCTCGTGTCTTGAACAATTCCTGCACATTCTGTCGAATGATGAATGAGCAAGATTATATCTAGGTACCTATTATTTACTTATTAATTTTAATTGATTTACCTGGGCATGGCTGAAGGCTTGTCTGGCTGGGGGACGTTAAACAGGGAGTAGACCAGCTTGGTCTGGTAATTTTCCCTT
>NW_007499043.1:0-266 GCF_000475195.1 Diaphorina citri
CCTGGTAGCCACAGTGCAGAAATTTTACAGTTTTACGCCCGCACGTACGATTTTTCTTTTCTCATCGTACGACCCTAAAAAATTCTAAATACCTACTTATTAAATTTATACGTCACTCAATGGAAAATCAAAGTAGGTAGGTAAACATTACCTACTTTTTTTTACCTGAGTACCTGCATGCTACCTACAATCGACTTAACAAAGCGAGTTAGGTACAAGTTTTAAGTCGACGAGACGCTACGCAAAGCAACGATTTTTCCCAAGTT
>NW_007499044.1:0-266 GCF_000475195.1 Diaphorina citri
TTTCGCAAGTCAATCGTGATGGATTTCTTAGAAGGTAGCAATTATTTAGCACAGGGAAGAGTTGACCCAGGGTCAGCTACTTTAACCTCAGATAAGAAATGGTAAAAAAAAGATGGGTGTCTTATTTTTTGCTACCTTTTCAACTAATGTTTCAAGCTACCTAGCCATTTCACGGTATTGAAATAAATCAACTCTTTTAGGGGTACCCTGTCGGTCTCTGATTCAACATCAACACAATCTGAATAAGCTCCGAAATCCGAAAATGA
>NW_007499045.1:0-266 GCF_000475195.1 Diaphorina citri
CCCCCCCAATGATATGATCACTTAGATACCTCTCGAAACTTTGAGACGTCGAAAATTTCAGTGGATCACATCACTTTCCTTCCCATAGGATAAGTAACGAAAAAGAAAACCGGGATTAGATTAGCCACACTGGGAATTTATTCGGCACTCTAGTTCCATTTTGGTTTACTACGTTTTAGATTGTACAATCCTAGTATTTCTTAATTGCTGAACCAAAATAAATATGCTGCGCTTGTATTTGGTTAAATTTCCAATAGTTTATTATT
>NW_007499046.1:0-266 GCF_000475195.1 Diaphorina citri
TTTTTTATGTATTTTCCCCGGTTTCTAAAGGCAAGAAGAAAATGAAGAAGGAGCAGAAAAAGCGGGAGTAGGAGAAGAAGAAGTAGGTATAGAAAACGATAAATGTGAAGATGAAAAAGAAGAAGAAGGAGAAGGAGAAGAAGGAGAAGGAGAAGAAGGAGAAGGAGAAGAAGAAGAAGGAGAACAAGAAGAAGAAGAAGAAGAGGAAGAAGAAGAAGGAGAAGAAGAAGAAGTGGGAGGAGGAGAAGAAGAGAGTTTCTTGTTTC
>NW_007499047.1:0-266 GCF_000475195.1 Diaphorina citri
CAGAAATGAAAATAGAGAAAGTTGAGGGAAAGGGAGTGAATGTTGAATATGAGAGGCAGACTCTTCAGGACATATGTAGAGGAAAGGGAAGCAGTATATAATTTATCCATTAGGAATTTTCGTCCTGTTTCTGTTTGCCTCCATCTTGTTTTTGAACTCTGTTTTCCCCGGAGGTTTCTTTTCGATTCGAACCTATTTTAAATAATTTCCACCCAATCTCAAATACCCCCTGTCTTCTTCCTTGTCTGCTGTGAGACCAGAGTTGT
>NW_007499048.1:0-266 GCF_000475195.1 Diaphorina citri
GTCCATGTTTATTCACAACATCATCATTACCATCATGCGGAACAATCGCCATCAGGAACACAATGGCCGGGATTTGAGTATTGCCTATCTCCTGGTGTTTCTAACGTACGCCGCTGTGGGCCTGATCTTCTACATCACCTTCCCCCTAGCCAAGTCTTGCATACAAGATGTGAGTAAACCAGTAGTTATTGTTGTTGTTGTTGTTGTAGCGGCTTCAGCTGTAGCCGAATGGTGATGGTAGAATAAAGAAACGAGTAGATTTGGGG
>NW_007499049.1:0-266 GCF_000475195.1 Diaphorina citri
AATTCGAGTGAAACAGCGACACTACTTGTGATGAAACCCCCGGTAATAGTTTCTGCATGAAGTGACATGAGAGAGAGAGAGAGACTAGAGACAAGAGATGGAATGAGAGAGAGGGAGGGAGATATTTGGAGAGATGGAAAGAGGAGAGAGAGAGAGGATAGTGTTCGTTCTCGGAACGGCTGGCTTTCCTCCTATCCTGTCTTCCTTCTCTTTTCGATTTCGGGACGATAAGACCTTGGCAGTTACAGTTCCCTCTGTCAAACCTC
>NW_007499050.1:0-266 GCF_000475195.1 Diaphorina citri
TGTTAGGGTACACAAAGGTCCTACCTACCGTTGCGTTGGAAAGCAGGAACATTAGTGCTTCTTTATACTGCTCGAATGGGACTAAAGAGTCCCTTGCTTCAGCAAAAAACTAATGTATACTATGTATTAATGGCATACAAAAGGTTAGAGATACCTACTATAATAAGAGCATACAATGATACAAAGGTTATATGAGACTATGACGTCGATTAGAATACTTTTTAATATAATATAAATAAACTGAACTTTTCATTGCTAAGTATTGA
>NW_007499051.1:0-266 GCF_000475195.1 Diaphorina citri
AAAAACATCCTACATATTCTACTACTCGCGTGGAAAAAGAAATAAATAAAAAGAGTTCTGGCGTCTCCACTAATTCAATTAAGAACATTAATTTTTCTGAACATTAATTAATTGAACGAAGTTATCTTGAAGCTTTAAGTTGACTTATGTATACCCAATGTCATTGTGTTTCAGTCGATAACAAAATTACAAATCGACCAGTCTAATGTTTTTCTTATGGCGATTTCCGAGTCTAGCTGGGGGACTGTAATCCCGTAATTGGACAG
>NW_007499052.1:0-266 GCF_000475195.1 Diaphorina citri
GTATGGACAATCCGACCTTACTCTTCATCAGTCTCATACATCCTGAACATTTCGCTTCATTGGGATGTATGATTGTTCCATTGTTGACTCTGCATAATAATTTGAGTAGCTGTGACGAAACGAATTCAATCCTCATAATTGAAACTATATCTGAAGGTGTTGAGTTGCGTTGGAAATAGAAGTAGCAAAGCGAAATAGGAACGTAGAACAAAGAATATCGGAATACACCATATCATATGAATATGTGGAATTAAGAATAGTGCCAT
>NW_007499053.1:0-266 GCF_000475195.1 Diaphorina citri
CAACAACAACAACAACACCAACAACAACAACACCAACAACAACAACAACAACAACAACAACAACACCAACAACAACAAGAAGAACTACATTAGGGCTCGGCCACTACCACTATAGTTGGTCTTATAAATGTTGTTGTTGTTGTTGTTGTTAATAGAGGAAGAGGATGAGGAGGAAATTAGGCGATCAGGAAAATTGTTTGTCCACCGTTGTTGTTGGTGTCGTTGTTGTTGTTGGTGTTGTTGTTGTTGTTACTTGTTTTGTTGTT
>NW_007499054.1:0-266 GCF_000475195.1 Diaphorina citri
CTTACCTCTATATAACAGAATCCGCTTACCTCGGGCCTCTATGTAAGAGAATTTGACCAAAAGTCATATTATAAGAGAATCTGGATTTAGTGGAAACCTGGATATAAGAGAAAAAAGGTCGGTCCTCTGGATTCTCTTATATCCAGGTTCCACTGTATTTATATCTCTCTCTTCTTTTTCTTTCTTCACTCCTTCCTCTTCCTCCTCCTCCTCCTCCTCCTCCTCCTCCTCTTTCTCCTCCATCCCTCTCTGTCTCTCTTTCAAAC
>NW_007499055.1:0-266 GCF_000475195.1 Diaphorina citri
CAAGTAAATGTTTGGGGAAATATGTAAATGGATTTAATAAGTAGATAATAATATTACGTTTTTTCATCGTGTATTACGATAATGTTGTGTATTTTCATCGTTTATTGGAGTTCTGGGTAAATTTCGTCTGGATGGGGGACTCTAAACAGGGAGTGTGCTAGGCTGAAATTTCCCTTGCCATAGAAATAGCAAATAATAATAGTGCTTATTTATACTGCTCGCATAGGACTGAAAAGTCCCTTTACTCCAGCAGTAGGCTACTACTA
>NW_007499056.1:0-266 GCF_000475195.1 Diaphorina citri
CCTGTTGGTGTTAGCACTTGGGCCTTTTTGGTAAGCTGTGAACGTCCCTGCTCAACAGAACCTTCCTCTGTTTAACTACGCATTGGTATGTTGATTATTCGAGACGAGATCATTTATTTATGACTGTTAATAGGATTTGGCCAGCGGCCTTTGCAAAAATTGGCTTCGGTTGCAGTCCTAAGGACATGAACGCGGAAACAATGCAAACGTAAAACAAGTTCCATTTTTTATTTATTTATTTATTTATTTATTTATTTATTTATTTA
>NW_007499057.1:0-266 GCF_000475195.1 Diaphorina citri
ATCTGGGGATTCGCGATGGATTTTGGACTTGCCAGGAATCTAGCAGAGTCACAGAATGGATTGAGTCCACTACAGAATTTGATACACTTGATTAATATTTTGAATTGACCTCAGCCCATTTGAACTAATATGTAGGCACCTTAATAGAGAGCCTTGTAAAGTAGATTTCTGCCAGCCTAGTTAGCTTATAGTTGGTAGTGCGTCTGCCTTGTAAGCGCTAGGCCGCGGGTTCGATTCCCGCCTGGGGCGGATTTTATCCTGATGGG
>NW_007499058.1:0-266 GCF_000475195.1 Diaphorina citri
AGACATTCTGACAGACCGCAATTGGAAAATTTTCCCACTACACATGGCCTGGGTCTGTGAGACCATCTGAACGTGAGTGTCCAGGATTATCTGTTCAGCATAAAGTTTGCCCATTGTTATTGGTATATGTAGGACTGTTGGCTTTAATAAATGCAGTTTCCTTGTGTTATTATGTCACAACTTTGGTACTCACTGCAGCATTGTAGGATTTTCCCAATTTCTCAATAATCCTAAAATCCAATGTTTACCTACCATGCTGGCACCGG
>NW_007499059.1:0-266 GCF_000475195.1 Diaphorina citri
AGTTAATGAGACCCTCCTACCTATCTAGCTTAGTCCACATTATAAAACTACTACAGGTCACCTATAATCTATAACTTGTAACGGGTTCTTGTAAGACTGGCTTGGCTTGCATGTTGCATTCAAATATGCCAGATCTCCATACTTATGAAGAACCTCGGCTGCAAGACCTTGTCTCTGACTTAAAGTACAAATGCACACGTAGGTACGGAGGTAGTGCTTTTTTTAAGAGGTTTGATAGAGGGAACTGTAACTGCTAAGGTCTTATT
>NW_007499060.1:0-266 GCF_000475195.1 Diaphorina citri
CTATCCTGTCTTCCTTCTCTCTTCGATTTCGGGACGATAAGACCATAGCAGTCACAGTTCCCTCTGTCAAACCTCTTTAAAAAAAAGTACTGTTCACGCTCGACGTTCCGTAACCTGAGTAATCGGACGGGGACTAATGTATTCAAACTATTAAAAAACGTAAATTGATTAATTCCAGGAATTTAAGGACAAAGTTTTTCATACACAAAAAGCTCACCCTGAGGCTTAGGTGTAGGGGCAAACAGCCCTAAAGGATGGGTTAAGCT
>NW_007499061.1:0-266 GCF_000475195.1 Diaphorina citri
GGGTATCTAAGAATTCCCAGAAGTTCCTTAGTATTCAAGGAGTGTGCTAAAGAAAGATAATGCATGCTTCGAAAAAATACATTAATTTCCTAATTATAGGGTAAGGAAAGTTAAAAAAAAGGCCTGATGTAATCTAAAGGCTCCTTAGAAATGAAATCATGCTCCTTGGATCCGACTAAATGGTGTATCGCTTTATAAGAATAAGAATTTTCCTTGATTTCAAAGGCGGATTCCTTCTCCCCAATGTTCCTTAAGGAAACGCTTGA
>NW_007499062.1:0-266 GCF_000475195.1 Diaphorina citri
TCTGGTGATGGTGTTCTCGTCTCTTCAATACCATCTGATGAGGAACATACTACGGGATGAGCATGCTACGACACAGACACAGACTCCTAAAGCAATTTCCATGGTCGAATGGGTATCACACTAAGCTTGATCTCCCAAGATTCTGAACTCCAGAAATTACTATTATAATGGGTGTCTCAAAATGTTCAAACTTACCAGCTTGGACCTGTCCCTTCTGAGCTTCCAACATGAACGATCTCCTGATATTTCTATCGTAGGAGTCCACC
>NW_007499063.1:0-266 GCF_000475195.1 Diaphorina citri
AAAACTTACACACAAAATACAAAAAGTAAGTAAAAACGAAAGTAAAAATAAAATATTTCGCGAGTAGAAACGCCGGTACAACCATTCCGAAGGTAACTGTACTCCAAACTGAAATAAAAAACATAAACACAAGACACAAGAACAGAATAAAAAGAACTCTAGAAGTTGAGAGGACTTGAGAAGCAAGAGAGTAAAGCCTGATTCACACTATAGTGCCAGTCAAGGTCCAGTCACGGTCCGGTAACGGTCCGATCAAAAGATTGAGT
>NW_007499064.1:0-266 GCF_000475195.1 Diaphorina citri
ATATCGATATATATCGATATATCGACGAAAAATATATCGATATATATCGGTTTTCGATATATCGCAACATCCCTAACAGAATGGTGACTGGTGACTTAGGAAGAAGAGGTAATGAATGGGAAGGTAAAGAAGGAAGGAGAATAGTATTATTATTATTAATATCTAATTATCTACGTAACCGTAATTTTTCACCTTTCACTGGATATCATTTTTTACCCCTCTTTTACGGGGGTATGGAGGGTTCCAAGTTAAAATCAGCAAAAAAA
>NW_007499065.1:0-266 GCF_000475195.1 Diaphorina citri
GTAAGAGAGAGAGAGAGAGAGAGAGAGAGAGAGAGAGAGAGAGAGAGAGAAAGAGAGAGATCCTGAGAGCGTAGGTTTTTTTAAAGGGGCCTTTACTTAAAGAATTTTATAAAAAGAAGAGTGTGTGAGAGAAAAAAAGCGAGATGTAGGGAGAGGGTGAAAAGAAGAAAGAGATGGAACGAGGATAAGGAGAGAGAGAGAGAGAGAGAGAGAGAGAGAGAGAGAGAGAGAGAGAGAGAGAGAGAGAGGGGGGGGGGGGAGAGAGA
>NW_007499066.1:0-266 GCF_000475195.1 Diaphorina citri
AAGAAGAAGAAGAAGAAGAAGAAGAAGAAGAAGAAGAAGAAGAAGAAGAAGAAGAAGAAGAAGAAGAAAAAGTTTAGTTTAAATGCTTCTGTCACAAATGTCATCCCACTCTTTAATACACTTCTTTAATTCTTTATGGAACAGAGGTCTGAACAAAATACCGCAGGCAAGAGAAAAAATACATTTTCAAATCGTCTTTAAATGCTTCTGACACAAATGTCGTTCCCCTCTTTATTACACCTGGATAAATTTTATGACTTGACTAG
>NW_007499067.1:0-266 GCF_000475195.1 Diaphorina citri
TGATCCTGGTAAAAAGACCTTTAATTTGATATATAGGTCGACCAGATTTGGATAAGTCCTTCTATGGGGACAGACAGAGTGACAGACAGCTGCCCTCTCGGGCGTAATTTTTCGGATACGGCCCTGATTTGCATTGCTTCAAGACGTATTCTTTTACGTTGCCCGTCCGGCATCGGAAAAGTTTGGTTAGAAAATTTCCGCCCCGGGTGAGATTCGAACCCAGAGCCTCCGCGGATCGAAGCTCTAATCCCTCGACCACTGTGGGC
>NW_007499068.1:0-266 GCF_000475195.1 Diaphorina citri
CTTATAGAACAGTTTGGTTTGCTAGGGTGCCACCAAAAGGTTTGTTGCCAAAAAGGGGTGCCGGAAGGCCAAAAAAAGGTTGAGAACCACTGTTCTACATTGTCGAAACATTAGCGATATGTGTACATACTCTAAATATGTCAAATATACTCTACATTCTAGACGTATTAGTTTTCTTTAGGATAGAACAAAATTCACAGCATAACATTGAAACAAAAGAACATAATCTGACGATACACCTGACACTGGAGCGACATAAACATCGT
>NW_007499069.1:0-266 GCF_000475195.1 Diaphorina citri
GACCTCAAAACGTGTTTTGGCACTAAAATCTGACCATCGAAAATTTGACCCGATTACATTACTTTCCTTCCTATAGGAAAATCGCCATTTCATTAAAAATCGCCATTTCTCTCCCGCAGGTAAAACACATCAAGTTCAAGAACGAGGTGTGTGAGATCCTAGCCAACAGGAAGTGCATTATAGTGACGTTCTCTGAGAAGATAGCCATATTTGACGCCAGCAGTCTCGAGGATAAGTTTACCATCACCACATGTTATCCTAGTCCT
>NW_007499070.1:0-266 GCF_000475195.1 Diaphorina citri
GGAAGGAAAGGGAGAGAGAAATTTCTAGGGTGGGAGGGAGTGAAGGAAGGAAAGCCTGAAGAGGATGGTTGATAGGTTTCTTCTCGCTGATGACTTTGATTATTACTGAACGGGAATTAAAATGTCACCATCACTAAACCGAATAGAAAGATAGATAGGGGAGAGAGAGAGAGAGATAGAGAAAGCGAGAGGAGAAAGAAAGAGAAGAGCGTAAAAGAGCACTTGATGTGATTGTGACGCCATCTCTCTCCTCCCTCCCTCGCCCT
>NW_007499071.1:0-266 GCF_000475195.1 Diaphorina citri
GCTTTACTTCTGTGATACATAGGGAACTGGTACATTCAACTTGCTTATCACCGCTGACGAATGGTTCAATTCCCGCCCATGGCGGATTTCATCCTAAAGAGATAAGCTTTGTTCTCGGAATGTCTGGCTTTCTCCTTCTCTCTTTTTTTCCTCTTCGCTTTCGGGACGATAAGACTCTATCAAACGATAAGACTCGATACAGTTCCCTCTATCAAACCTCTTTAAAAAGAAGATGTTTTCTTCGTGAGATAAACGCTAAATGGGGC
>NW_007499072.1:0-266 GCF_000475195.1 Diaphorina citri
TTTAAGCCATGCGATTTTTTTCAGCAAAAAATCTATTTTATTCATGCGATTATGTGCCTATTAAGAAACACCTTTTGAATTCTCGAGATTTAATAACCGTGATAAAAATAAATAATCTCCAAAAGTAAATCATAGATTGAACTCCTTGGTCTCCGTGATGTTATGGTCATGGTCAGGAAGAAGATGTGTTTTTGTTATAGCATGACTGGCATGTTATCCGCAGAGTCCTGGGGAGTAGGTGGAACATTCGCCCAGAAAGGAGACTC
>NW_007499073.1:0-266 GCF_000475195.1 Diaphorina citri
GCGAAGGAAAAGAAGAAGATTAGCTGTTATTAGCTCTGCCACGGTGGTGTAGAGGTCAAGACGCCCGCCCGATAGAGGACTCGGGTTCAATCCCCGCCAAGATATAAAAAATTATCCACAACTTTACTTCAGAATTTTTTCAAGAGGTTTGATGTAGGGGTTTATAACAATGGAGAATGGAGGTCTTAAAGTTAAAGTAACAAAAACACTGCCGTTCCAAGGAAGAACCTATTGTGTTTAGGATACAATAAACCCACAATTTAGCG
>NW_007499074.1:0-266 GCF_000475195.1 Diaphorina citri
GTTCAGTAGCATAGCCATTGTAAAGAGTTACAACTGGAGATAAAAACCGGAAAGATGAAAAAAGAACTTGGTAAATTGGTATAACTTTTAAAATTTAAGAAAATTTTGGAGGAGTTCAGAGCGGTGGAAGTTGATTGAAAATTTCGAAACTGAATGAACTATGATTTAATAGCACTGGTCGTTATAATATTTTCAATTACAAGCATTGGCCATTATAGCATTTTGAGTAGGCAGTTCAGTTCATTAAAATGGCCAGCAATATTAGC
>NW_007499075.1:0-266 GCF_000475195.1 Diaphorina citri
CGAGGAAATTTAATCATTTTTATTTTAAGAATTAATTAAAAATAAATAGCTCGCTTTTTTTCCAACCTCGGGTTTTAGTGAGGTTCAATGCTTCAAGGTTTGGTATACAGGGTGAACAAAGATTTTGACACAACCGCACGTCATCTACAGTCACGTGCAAAATTTCGGGATAGAATTTTTTTTTTTTAAAGAGGTTTGACAGAGGGAACTGTAACTGCTATGGTCTTATCGTCCCCAAAATCGAAGAGAGAAGGAAGACAGGATAG
>NW_007499076.1:0-266 GCF_000475195.1 Diaphorina citri
GTTATGATGGGATACTTCTGTGTTAGCACCATCTGATATTCTTCAAATGCTTTTCTATATCCACATGAATAACTGAAACAAAAACACATAGGTAGGTATGAACAATTTATAGGTCCATTTCATAATGATTATTTTTCTTTCAATTTTCTGATACATAGGTACTCAACTAATACACTATGCAGCTCAATACCAAAGCATGAGAATTATTGATGTAGACTGTAGAGTTGAAATACATATTGCAAAATGTGAACTGCAATTTTTTTTTT
>NW_007499077.1:0-266 GCF_000475195.1 Diaphorina citri
AAAAAAAAAAAAAAAAAAAAAAAAAAAAAAAAAAAAATGCGTCTTTAATCTTTGTCGATAACCTACAAGTTAAATAAACAAATACCCACTTCTTTCCTTTTTTTCTTTGGTTCCCACTGCCCTGTATTTATCCCAAATTCTGATCCCCCTAATATAATGTCAGTTACTCTTAAGGCACTTGTGTTAACATTCCTCCGAGACTTTGTGGTAACAAAACAGGTGTCAAGAACTAAAAATAATATCTAATAAGTAATACTTGAAAATAT
>NW_007499078.1:0-266 GCF_000475195.1 Diaphorina citri
AATACCCAAAACAAGGTAAAACAAATTCTTAATAATAATAAAAAAAAATTGTTTACTAATGCAAAGGAATTGATTATTAGGTCATTTCCCTGATAGTAAAAAATACATTGTACAGTAGAACCTCGATTATTTCAACTAATTGATCACTTTCTATGATCTTTTCCTCTGATAAGATAGGATATCCTTTGAAATATAGAAAAAAAACAATGGATTTTGGAGTTGAAATAATGTACTAATTATTAAGGGGCGTATTTAAAAAAAGGGGA
>NW_007499079.1:0-266 GCF_000475195.1 Diaphorina citri
CTCAACTATCGATAGCGTTCGATAGTCAAAACTATCGATAGTTATCGATAGTGCTATCGATAGTTCTCCTCCTCTATTATTCTCTCTTTTTATGGCCGGAACCACAGAAATGATAATATATCAGTGCTGATTTAGTGCAGAAGAAAGTTGGATGAGGGACCCTGTACACGGTGCAGTTGGTAACATTGAAAAACACATTCCGAGTTCTGTTCTTCTGTTTACGTTTTTAAAACTTTTTCAAATTTTTTAATTTTAGTTTTTCTGTA
>NW_007499080.1:0-266 GCF_000475195.1 Diaphorina citri
ATTTTCCCAATTGCAACTGCTCCATTGAGCAAATATAAATAGCTCAGTCCGCGGACTGGATTTATGAAAAAGCTCAATCGCCGAAATCGGCCATTGAACATCATGAGAGAGAAGAATAAACTCACTTCACGGAGTATTACATTAATTAGAATTACTTTATCATGGACACACGTTGCTATGTTGAAAGCCCAGAAGAGGTAATGAAACAATAAGTTGGAAAAAAAAATCAAAGCTAATTTATTTTTGATTGAAGACGCGGTAACTTT
>NW_007499081.1:0-266 GCF_000475195.1 Diaphorina citri
TCGTGGTAACTTTCCGCTGAAAGTTTCCATCAGACTTTCCAAGTTTTCTTCGTCTTCGTCTTTTTCTTCTCCTCCTCCTTCTTTTTCCTCTTGTTTTCCTTCATTGTCCTCTCTTTTTTTCGGCATTTTGCACAACAACCCCTCTCTCAAACTTCCCCGTGACGATCCCCTCCCCACTGTCTAGCACCCCGGTTAAAGTTTTCCGAATGGAATGTACTCCCACTGCTTTACAGCCCTTTCGGTGCACCAAAGCCATAAACTTTCCA
>NW_007499082.1:0-266 GCF_000475195.1 Diaphorina citri
TCCCAGATTTCTTCGCGCCATATTATGTCAAAAATTTCCTTTTAAAATTTGAAAACTCCCGTTATCCTCCTCCTCCTCCTCTGGAAAACATTTTCACATCACAGTTTGAAAAACTTTGTGGCAAAGAAAGAAGTTCTTCCGGGACGAAAAGGAAAAGACGCCTTCAATAATTTGTATGCAATCTGCTATACATTTTTTGTTCGTGTGGAAAGTAAAGCGTTGTGCATAAGCAACGTAGAAAAACTAGGCGTTATACAGGCAATACG
>NW_007499083.1:0-266 GCF_000475195.1 Diaphorina citri
TCTTTTGTGACTTTTCCAAACAGATAAGGTTCGATCTCGGAACGGCTGACTTTCTCTTATCCTGTCTTCCTTCGATTTCGGGACGATAAGACCTTACCAGTCACAGTTCCCTCTATCAAACCTATTTTTTTTAAGTACACGAATTGCTGAGTTGTGGACTTAGAGGACTTTAGGACCAAGTTATAAGTGTCACTTTCAGGTGGTAGGTGGTACCCATGATGGGTCACTCGAGAGATTTGGGGCAAAAAGTCAAAATGTCATCTTTT
>NW_007499084.1:0-266 GCF_000475195.1 Diaphorina citri
A
This sequence comes from Diaphorina citri, assembly GCF_000475195.1. NCBI lineage: Eukaryota > Metazoa > Arthropoda > Insecta > Hemiptera > Psyllidae > Diaphorina > Diaphorina citri. The sequence continues at coordinate 2 of NW_007499084.1, forward strand.
CTAATCACCAGCTTTTCTAATTTAACCTTTTTCCCATTCAAGCGCAAATGTTTTTGAGGTTTAGAGAAAAACGGACACTTTTAAATTGTCTGATTAACCTGCATAATTTATTTCGGCTAAAAAGGAAAAGGGACTAAAAACTTCAGGGAAAAAGTGCAATGAAGACTCTACACAAACACAAGCTAAGTACACATACTTAGCACACAGAAAGTGAAGTATAGTCTTGGTTTTTTCATACAATCATTAGACTGGACCTTCACAAAGT
>NW_007499085.1:0-266 GCF_000475195.1 Diaphorina citri
CTCAACTTTTTCAGATGAGTTTCAACTTATTTTATTTCTTTCATTTTCTGTCGTGGGGGAAAATCCAGTACTTTGTTTTAACCAACATTGAAAATATGAAATCTAATATTACTTACAAACATATTGAATCGTTTGGTAAAATAAGAAACAAGGTACCTACGAAGCAATTAGTGAAAAATCCATCCTAAAATTGTGAAATTTTTTCCTCAATTTGGTTGAAAAAGTACTGGATGACCAGTTGTTGCAATGTGTACATAGTTGTTAAT
>NW_007499087.1:0-266 GCF_000475195.1 Diaphorina citri
TGAAACTATGAAGTGTATTGAAACAATGTCGTAACCTTCTCTTAGAGACCACTTGAAATAACTCAAGAGAAAAAGAAAAAGAAATAGTACGTCAGGTTTAGAGATGGATTTACATAACAAACACTCGAAATACCACTCTAACTTGTGCTTGAGTAAACAAGATATATCCTCTGTCGTAGTCATATGTAATTATGACTTTCAATAAGTCCATAGTCAATACAGAAAGACAGAAAATGATGGCCTGGAAAGAAAACCTCTTAATGTGT
>NW_007499088.1:0-266 GCF_000475195.1 Diaphorina citri
GTTGAAGACAATACGTAATGGATGACTGGATGAGTCCTTAATGACTGCGTGATGAGGAAGAATGTATTTGGATGGAAGTTTGGCAGGTTCAATTTGATCTTCATCAAAATAGGTCTGAATACTTTGATGATACATTTTTTTAATATCTGGGTTTTTGTTAAGTCTCCGTTCAACAGCAAGGAATTGGCTCAAGGCAGAGTCTCGGTTGCATCCAAGATTAGGTGGATCAGATTTGAAAGGCAGTTTGACCACAAATTGTCCAGCTT
>NW_007499089.1:0-266 GCF_000475195.1 Diaphorina citri
TCAAATACCATACATTTCTAAATGAGTATACCTACCAAGTATTCAAATACCATACATTTCTAAATGAGTATACCTACCGACTACCGAGTATTTAAATATATCTAGAATTTAATTTCTAAATTAGTATATTCCGTGCAAAAGAGCATTTCCAAGTAGGTACCTAAAAAATATTATTTTAGGCAAGAATCGGGATGGAGTTTCAATTGCCAGGAAGTACGTGCAACAGAAAATGCCGGAGGCACTAACCACACCCTAAATCAAACTTT
>NW_007499090.1:0-266 GCF_000475195.1 Diaphorina citri
ATATATTTGTTCCCATTTGGGATCAGCGGGGGGAAATGAGATATTATCGGTGCCTTGTTTTTCGAATCTACTCCCCCCTCTCTGAACTGTCCAAAACCCGCGGGAATGCCGAAGATCTAAGCTTTCTGGATTTTTCATAAATTTACTGTGTGTAAGTAATGGTTGAAATGGAAAGTTGTTTACATTTTCCCAGCATTTGTCCGTTTAATTTCGCTTTCTAACTTTGATCGTTGAAAACTTTCATAACTCATAGGTAAATACCTACA
>NW_007499091.1:0-266 GCF_000475195.1 Diaphorina citri
AACGTTTGCCTTGTAAGCGCTAGGTTGCAGGATCGATTCCCGCCCGGGGCGGAACTTTGCAATACTCAGAGCTTCTACTGTGAGAACGTTTGCCTTGTAAGCGCTAGGTTGCAGGATCGATTCCCGCCCGGGGCGGAACTTTGCAATACTCAGAGCTTCTACCGTGAGAACGTTTGCCTTGTAAGCGTTAGGTTGCAGGATCGATTCCCGCCCGGGGCAGAACTTTGCAATACTCAGAGCTTCTACTGTGAGAACGTTTGCCTTGT
>NW_007499092.1:0-266 GCF_000475195.1 Diaphorina citri
AGACCTTAGCCTTAGACTGATGGTCCAGTTCCTTCTATTTAACCTCATATAAGATATAGGTAATACACATAAATTATAAAATTACATAATGAGTATAATGACATACATGTTAAATTTTTTTCATGCAACAAGGAAAAAAATTCAAGAGGAAAGAATTAGAATAGATCAGTTGCGCTTACTTGGGTGATGTTCAGGGTCTCCACTCCAAATTTTAAAAAATCACTAGATTCGAGGAAAAAAAATCACTAGATTTGACTTGAAAATCA
>NW_007499093.1:0-266 GCF_000475195.1 Diaphorina citri
AGAGGGGAAAAATGAAATTTTAATATAATTTTAAAACCAAACAGGCAAACAAACGAACAATATCTTTACCCGTCCCGTCCTCCCTCCACCCTCAGAGTCCTCTAAATCAGAGGCGTATTTCACTTTAGCCTGGCAGAAATTGATGTAATTGATCCAAAGGAGTGAGTTCGAAGTTTCTAACACAACGATTTTTCATTTAAACCGACCTATTTGATTCTTTATTCCATCAGAATTTCCATAAAACGGGAGAGCTGATTTTGATGATA
>NW_007499094.1:0-266 GCF_000475195.1 Diaphorina citri
TTCGAGTCCAAGTCAAGTCATAAAATTTATCTAGGTGTAATAATCGGGGAACGATATTTGTGACAAGCGTTTAAGTATGCTACACAATTAAAAATTCCTCACTCTGAAACACAGACTGTTTCGTTTATTTTAGCACCCCAGGTGCCAAGACTCATTCTAGTTGTAAGATTAGGCAAATGAACAACAGTTGCTGAGGCACTTACATCTTACATGGCACTGATATTTCATCAACCAACAACCAATCTAGTTCCATTCCTTTGTCGAAG
>NW_007499095.1:0-266 GCF_000475195.1 Diaphorina citri
TGTGGCTGGAGAACTCATTTCTACTCAAAATTAAGAGATACATGAAAAAGAAAAAAGTTGAAAAAAGGAACAAATTAATTACTATACAAAAACTTTATCAACTATTTAATTACGAATAACTCGACAAAACAAATTACTATGTAGTGTATGTACACAATTCGAGATTTTTAGCGGAAAATAATCCGCTATAAAAAACCCCCTGAGAGTCAAACTCGTGTGAATGCAACTACCAACTACACAAAAGAGAAAAAAAAAAAAAAATCCAG
>NW_007499096.1:0-266 GCF_000475195.1 Diaphorina citri
TTAAAAAAAAGTAATAAAAGAAAAATGAAATAATAATGATAAAATAAAAACAAGGTCAAACAATGAAATTTTAATGAGATTTGCAAAGTACTTATACTGGGTTTTTCATACCCGATTCAGATAGTGCCATCATATTTTGTTATAGGTAGATAATATCCCCATCTGTAAAAGTAATTGCTTGTGCCACACATGGATAAATTCAAATATCAGATTCAAACGGAATAAAATAAAGCAATTTATTACAACTAGAAATTTTCTTCCAATCA
>NW_007499097.1:0-266 GCF_000475195.1 Diaphorina citri
GTTTCAGTAAGTTCATATTGCTTTCTAAATATTGCAATAGCAACCCTTCCTCAATTTTCATTCGCTTTCTAAAGAAAAATCATACATTTATGTAAGTAGAGCTCCATATACATTTCCTAGTGAGGTAGGGTTCAAACACGAGGGTTTGGGGTAAAAGTAAAAGCAAAGCGGAATAATAAAAGCCTTCTTATTGATTTTAGTTAGCAGAGGGAGAGAACTGTGTAGGAAGAGAGGAGATGAGGCACATGTTGTAATTCTCTTTCTCT
>NW_007499098.1:0-266 GCF_000475195.1 Diaphorina citri
GCTTGACTGAAAGAGACTGAGTGGAAGGGAGAGGTGAACGAAAAAACAGAGGGAGAGAGTGAGAAAGAGAGAGAGAGAGATGAGACCGGGAGAAAGAGAGGAAGGGAGAGTGGAAAGGCGATAATGATATAGGAAGGGGAGAAAGGGTAATGGGAAATATGTAAAAAGAGAGGAAGCTATAATGAAATAGGGAGAGAGACAGAGGTTGTGCGAGAGGGAGAGAGATAGACAAAGGGAGAGGAGAGGCATGGAATGCTGCAGGCGAA
>NW_007499099.1:0-266 GCF_000475195.1 Diaphorina citri
TTGAAAATGCTCCCTCCTCGACCTTGTGTATAGTTTTTTTATCATTATTTTCTTCTTCTTCTTCTTCTTCTTCTTCTTCTTCTTCTTCTTCTTCTTTTTCTTCTCCTAGCTCCTTCTAAATCTTCTTTCCTATTTTATTCTCCTTCTTCTTCTTCTTCCTCTTCTTCTTCTCCTCCCCCTCCTCATCTTCCTCCTCCTCTTCTTTCTTTTTTAGTTCAACTAAAAGGTGATGTCCACTTTTCTTCGCTTCCTATTTTTCTTTTGAT
>NW_007499100.1:0-266 GCF_000475195.1 Diaphorina citri
CTCAGGAGATGAGAAATATATAATCGATGAAACCTACGTAACAATTTAAACCTATGGGAAAATGACGCATGAGCTTTCTGATAAAAATATTGTACCCATTAGCATGGAAAGTATGGAAACATACCTCATCAAATGATATGAAACTTACGTCTGGGAAAATAAATGAGCGACCTGATAAAAGATAAAGTTAATAAAAGATAATGAAAGCCTGGTTCAGAACTACGATTTTCTTTATGATCAGATTGCACGATGAATCGTACATAAAA
>NW_007499101.1:0-266 GCF_000475195.1 Diaphorina citri
TTCTTTCTTTCTTTCTTTCTTTCCTTTTTTTGTCACTGCTGGGATTCGAACCGCAGTCCCTTCAGTTATGAATCCAATGCTTTAAACTGCACTACTGGCAACTGTAACTAGGACTGACTGAATTTTATTTGTTTATCGTACTCTGCAAGTGTGTCACCCTGTAGGTGTATGCCTGTTATTGCTTAGTTTATGCAATGTAATGAAGAAATAAATTGACCAAGTTTCGAATCCTTCATTAATGAAACAAATGAACGCTATGGCAAGCA
>NW_007499102.1:0-266 GCF_000475195.1 Diaphorina citri
CAAGAACCTCACTCAGCCTGAATGAAATCGGGAAAAGCAGCACCACGCGATTGTCCAGGATGGGCCTAAAAGTCCTCGCAAAATTCTCTCAAAGTAGAAATAGAAACACAATACTATCACGTCACTTAAGTTCACGTGAGTGCAAGTGACGTGATAGTACTGTATTTCTACCATCTACCTTTGGTTGATTTTTTTTTTCTTTCGGGCACTTTTCCCCATTACACTGACACATTGACCACCCTTTATATCCATTGACGTATAGATTG
>NW_007499103.1:0-266 GCF_000475195.1 Diaphorina citri
GTCTTAAAACTAGTTGACAATTACATTTTTTCTATTAGGTATCAATCTATTTTTTTTTTTTTTTGTCGGACTTTGAAGTGCGGACCATATGGACCGTCAGTCCACACCGTCCACACTTCACATCTGACAAAACCATTTTTTAAATATCAACAGTACCAATCACACTAAAAGGACTCTATAAAGGGGATGTGAATTAAAAACAAAGTTTTAATTTAACATTTTGTACTCTACATTGTCAAACTGTGAGTGTCCTTTACAAAAAAAAA
>NW_007499104.1:0-266 GCF_000475195.1 Diaphorina citri
TTATTGGATAGGTTTTGCAGCCCATACCCAGCGTGTTCAATTTATCATTGGAAATTCTTCCATGTTATGAAGTGAGAGGCATATTTTTATTTATCCACCTCGTGGGAAAAACTCTGCCTTATTTTCTTCATGCGAACGGGAAATTTTGCTTCTCCGAAGAGTTTCATTTGCCCTTTTCCCATCAGAGAAGTCAAGGTATCATCGAACGATATGTCAAAGCCCGGTACCTTTGAAAGGTGGAAAAATGTGTCTTGGCGAGGCAATCC
>NW_007499105.1:0-266 GCF_000475195.1 Diaphorina citri
GTAGGTAGTTTCTTTTAGTGGTAAACACTTGATAAAGTGCTGAGCAAATAATTAGAAAATAGGTACTGTGTTTGATATAATTTTTGATACATTATTTATTTTTCCAAAGGACTTTTTAAAAAATTCATGAACTTAAATTTAAAATGGAAAACGAGAACATTAGTTTAGGTCAAGAAGTGAATATTCCCGAGAGACTTTTAAAAAGAGAACAAGAAAGGATATCAGCAATTGAAAAACGACAAGAAAAGAAAGGAGATAAAGAACAT
>NW_007499106.1:0-266 GCF_000475195.1 Diaphorina citri
GACTTGGCTTGGGACTCAAACCACCAACCTCCAGATTCAAAGTCCACTGTCCTAACCACTGTGTATTCCCTCTCTCTCTCCTTCTTTTTTTATTTCCCTCCCTTTATTTCTAAATATGTTATACAAAAAATGAATTTGTACCCATGAAACTACCTTGCATACTCTATGATCTTGAATTTGACTGGTTACTTGCCAAAAATGGATCAATTAGGTACATGGACTCAATCAGACCATCAGAAAAGAAGAATAGTGGAATTGATGCAGTA
>NW_007499107.1:0-266 GCF_000475195.1 Diaphorina citri
CAGGGTGTCTCTTTCGAATATTAACTTTCGTTTTTTAAGAAACCCTGTATCTATTCTCGTATCTCGTAATACTCGTTAGGTAAGTATATTATTCGTGTAGTGTGAAAAATGGGTGTGATCTAAAATGGGTGTCAAATTACACATACACCCTCTAATACTTATATTTACATACCCACTTATCTATACCTACATCACAATACGTGTTGTAAAGGTATCTAACAAGATCGCGTGCTGAAAAAGAGCATAGTAGGTAACATTTACATTTA
>NW_007499108.1:0-266 GCF_000475195.1 Diaphorina citri
AGAAAAAAGAAAAGGAGTGGGGGTACTGTGGCGGAGTTAACCGATTCAAATTCTTCTCGGCTCATGTCGGCTCTCTTCTATTTCCTCTTCCTAATACTATCGTTCGTATACGTTCTTTTACCATCTTTTGATCCTATAGTATTCATTATTCTTATTCGTATCAGTTCCGTTCCGTAACTGAACGGAACTTCCGTTCAGTTCAGGACTTCAGGTCACAGAGGACTCACAGGTCGGGAACGAACTTTTTCAAAGATCAAGTCCCTACA
>NW_007499109.1:0-266 GCF_000475195.1 Diaphorina citri
TGGAGGTTGGTGGTTCGAGTCCAAGTCATGTCATGAAATTTAGCGTAGTGTATTGAGCGGGGAACGACATTTGTGACACGCATTTATGGTTAACACAATTCAAATTCCTTTAAAATTCCATTAAAAAGGGAAACAAAAAATCTTTGTAATATTACGTCATATTTCGTCATATCTGGTATCATATTTCGTGCCCTTGTTCAAAGTTTTCCATAGAATAGTAAATATCAGTCCCAGGTTTGAGAACCACTGTTCCTAGGGAGTAATAT
>NW_007499110.1:0-266 GCF_000475195.1 Diaphorina citri
TTGTGTGAGGGCCTTGTTGGTTCAGTGGTAACACTACTCTGTATTTCCGCACTCCGCAGGAATCTGCGATGCATCATGGCCTATTTTAAATGATGATTTTTCAGATTTTTTTTCCAAGTTTCCTTGATTCTTATTTGAAATAGCAGCTATTTGGATTTGTATCAATTGTAGATACAATCAAAGAATTCTGTTGACGGCTCAAAGGGGAACCGTCAGATCTCCAAGGTAAAAGGGACAAGGGCAGGGAGTAAGAAGTGATTGGTTAT
>NW_007499111.1:0-266 GCF_000475195.1 Diaphorina citri
TTTCGTTCATTTCTACATACTCGTAGTTTAGTATTATCTTTTCTCCTCAGACTACCCTTACTCTCCTCAGTTTCTTTCGGAGTTAGCCAGGGTCGTATTACAAAAGGTACAAGGGAAAATATTACCATTAAAACCAGAGCACCTAAGTCGCGACGCGTCGCGTCGTTTCGGTGCAAAATTCGAAGGTATCTTTCATAAATAAAATTACCGTATCCAGGAACGTGTTACCCTCGGGGGTAATGATACTACTAGAACTAAGCTGCTAT
>NW_007499112.1:0-266 GCF_000475195.1 Diaphorina citri
TATAAGGTGTTTAGTGACGGGGATTTAACAAGATTTCTAAATGATCCAGGGAGCTGACATATTCCTCTCTCCACGTGCAGAAAATATTGACCTTTATCTTCCCGTGGAGATTAGGGACTATTGAGTGGTTCGTGGAAAGGTAACAGCTTAACATTTCACAATCTTTCATTGCCTATTTTTTGTATTGTTAGCATTAAGTTTTTTTTTTTTTTATTGTAATAAATGGGACGTTGTCCCGTAAAATTTTGTAAAAAAAAAAAAAAAAA
>NW_007499113.1:0-266 GCF_000475195.1 Diaphorina citri
GTTTTTGCCCGTTTTTGTGGAACATTTCTTTGAAAACTTGGTGTTTTGGGTCTTTTGTCATACATTAAATTGTTTACCCATATTATTCTGTTTCAGGTTACTTCCTCACCACTCCACAAAGTCAACATCGAAGTAAATAGCATTGTGCTAGACATCCAAACTAAAAACCGGTCCGAACCCTTTGACAATATTGCCGGAAATCCAGACCGGACAATTGACGGCACAAATGGAGCCAAGAATGACTTAATCCATGATTTGGTCAATTC
>NW_007499114.1:0-266 GCF_000475195.1 Diaphorina citri
AGTTTTGGGGCAAACGCAACAAAAAATTAATTAATATTACATTAGATTTTACAACTCCTTTGGAATAAAAATGAACTTATGTGTACCCACTGATATATGATTATGCCTTCATAATCTTCGCTCCAGAAATAGATCTGCATATCCGTAACGCACAAAAACAAACATGTAATAGGTACAAGCACATATCGATTTAGGGTAAAAAAAGTGTCTTATGTCACAATGTCTACTACCGCGTTCTACCCAATATTACTACGATGTTGGGAATT
>NW_007499115.1:0-266 GCF_000475195.1 Diaphorina citri
AGAGAGGGAGGGAGAAACTTACGATTTTATTGCTCTGAACTTGACGACCGAGAATGCAAAACTTTGGCAATGAGCATAATATTGTCAATTTATGACCAATGAAAAAAACACTATGTTTCGCTAGTAACAGTTCTTCCTTGAGCTAAGTCAACCCAGTATCTATTTCACTCAATTGAAGGTACGAGGTTGTTTGATAAGTTCGTGGACTCGGATACTTCTTCTTGCTATGAAGCCCAAATCTAGGTGCCACTGCAAAGTATGTCTTG
>NW_007499116.1:0-266 GCF_000475195.1 Diaphorina citri
GTCATCTTGATTGGGGACATGCAAGTGGGTTCTATCACAGTGACATTTTCTTCCTCAATTTCATCCAACTGGTCAATGTTGCGTCGTTTGAATAGTTGATCATCCTTGTGTGCCTTCCTCAGCTCTACATTCATTTCACACCGTTTTCGACGCATTTCATCAAAGCTTTTGCCAGCATTTTTGAAACTTGCTTTCCTATCAATTGCTGCCACCTTTTGAGACATTTTGGTGTTGATCCTGAAATGAAGGTTGAATTTAATTAATTT
>NW_007499117.1:0-266 GCF_000475195.1 Diaphorina citri
TAAATGAATTTTAATTATTTTTTAGGTACTGTTCAACTTCAACTTTTTTACTCTTCAAATTGTGATCTTTCTCTCCTGAACCTCATGCTTCAACATGAAAAAAATCTAGTGTGAACATCACACGACTTTTCTTGTCCTATTGAATTGGGCTTTTCTGGGGGTTTAGGTATGGTTTTTGGGAGGTTTTCTCCCATGATTTTTTCGATATCTCTAACCGTTTAGTTAGTAGGGCCAAAAAGCGGTCGAAATACCGCGAAACGCTGGAC
>NW_007499118.1:0-266 GCF_000475195.1 Diaphorina citri
TGCAAAGGCAAAGATAACAAAAGTATTATAGTAATTATAGGGTAGAACTATCAGCAGTGAAATGCTCGAACTACATATCTTCAGCGGATGTATAGAGTAATACAAAGCTTTTCACACTTTGCCTGGTACGGACTTGGGCATTTTATATAAGGATCTAGATAATACTAGGCACTTTATGAAAAGCCCAGGCAACTCATATAATATATTACTATCAATTTCATTATACACTTTGCCCAAAAACGAATGCCGGGTTTATATAGAATGTC
>NW_007499119.1:0-266 GCF_000475195.1 Diaphorina citri
TTATTATTATTATTATTATTATTATTATTATTATTATTATTATTATTTGTTCAAAGGGAATATGAATGTTCAACGGAGAAAACTAAAAACATAAAAAAACTAAAAATGAAGCTAAAACTCTGCGGGAGGAAAAGGATTCTCCTCGTGTTTGAGTCCTCGCGTCTCTACTCCCTTTGTATTTCTTATGGGACATTTTGGCCTTCAGAAAAGGCCCATAGGTATCTCGGGAACGGTTGGGAATTTTAAAGGTCTGATAATTTTTTTGG
>NW_007499120.1:0-266 GCF_000475195.1 Diaphorina citri
ACCGACGTGCGCTTGCTTCGGTAAGTCTCGTGTGAATCCGCCCTTCAGTCTCGTGTGAATCCGCCCTTCAGTCTCGTGTGAATCCGCCCTTCAGTCTCGTGTGAATCCGCCCTTGAGGGACTTGAATTCCCGCCTCGGGGTGGAATGTATGCTTAACAGATGAGGTTCGCTCTTGGAAACCGGCTTTCTTCTATCTTTTCTTCGATTTCGGTACGATAAGACGTCCGTTGTTACAGTTCCCTCTATCAAACCTCTTCAAGAGGGAG
>NW_007499121.1:0-266 GCF_000475195.1 Diaphorina citri
TATAGGTACCTATTCAATAGACTGTATAGCTTACAGGGCCGTAGTTATAGTTAGTACATAATACATAGGGGTATACCTGTTCAATAGATTGTATATATCCCAGGGCCGTAGCCTCTGTGTAATACTTGGGAATAGTCAGGTACTAAATAAGTACATAATACATAGAAATACATAGGATTACATAGGGATATAGGTACCTATTCAATAGACTGTATAGCTTACAGGGCCGTAGTTATAGTTAGTACATAATACATAGGGGTATACCT
>NW_007499122.1:0-266 GCF_000475195.1 Diaphorina citri
CACAGACACCCTCAACTTTGGAACAACCCCAACCAGTTTGATCCCGACCGCTTCTTACCCTCTCAAAGTAGCCACCGGAATCCTAGTGGTTACGTGCCATTCAGCCTAGGACCGAGGGGTTGTATCGGCTCCAAGTACGCCATGCTTCAGATGAAAACCACGATCAGTACAATACTAAGGCGATACAAGATTCTACCCGGGGACAAGTGTAAATCTCTGCAGGATATTCGGTTTGAGTTTGGAATGACAATGAGATCTTTGCCCGG
>NW_007499123.1:0-266 GCF_000475195.1 Diaphorina citri
ATAGAAAAGATCATAATCCCAAAACTCCAAAAGAACCACTTTGTTACCGCTTGGGAGCATTGTTTCCTTATCGACTTTTCCCTTTTGGGCGCATCACTAATTTAGTTCCTCGCTCTTCCTCCCCTCTGCTTGGGACTTACTTTCCGTGTCCGTAAATGTCACCAACTTTAGATGATTTGCTTTCTCGTTTGCAAGTGCCAGGTCATCCGGAGTGCATGTTTGCTCTAGTTTCTGCTTGGGAGTATTTTTGCCTTATCGACTTGTGG
>NW_007499124.1:0-266 GCF_000475195.1 Diaphorina citri
TTATACCTCCCTTTTTTTTATTTCGCCTGTTATCATTCTGCCTAAAATTAAAAATAAGAGCAAATATTACAAAATCCACCTCGTCTCTGATGTGTATTATTTTAAACAAGCTTACGTATAAACCTACCTACGTATAGTGTATAATAAATAGGTATACTTTATTTTATACAAAACCTATGTGTATATATCTATGTATATTTATCTATGTAGGTGTAGGTATATAAATTTTCTGGGACACTCATTACATGCATCAGTTGAAATTTCCT
>NW_007499125.1:0-266 GCF_000475195.1 Diaphorina citri
TTAATTATAATTTATTGTTAAATAAAAATTTGAACGGTTATTCTGATAATTCTGTTATTTGTCCTCATTAGTTCATTACCTTCAATTTCTGCTAGGCAGTAGGCAATGTGTTTCATTTTCGCTTTTAAGTAAATAGTTACATACGTTTCAGGTAGTCATTACCACATAAATTTCTAATTTAAAAAAAAAAATAGAGCAATGTGCAGTTCCCTATTCTGATCTTTTACAATGACCAACAAGACGCACATGTGAACGGACCTCTTTGA
>NW_007499126.1:0-266 GCF_000475195.1 Diaphorina citri
ATATTCCCAACAACATATTTTTTGTTAGGAAATTTAAAAATATTCCGCCTTAAAATGTCCAAATAAATTCTGCCAGACAATACTTACCTATCATCATAGTCTTCCTTGAAATAAAATATTACGCCTTAAAATATCTAAATTTTCTGCCTTAAAATGGCAAAATAATAATCCTAAAATTATCAAAATATTCTTTCTTAAAATATGAAGGAATATTCCCTGAAATGGTAGGTTCTTGGCGAAAGACGCATATTTGGGTAATAAATAAC
>NW_007499127.1:0-266 GCF_000475195.1 Diaphorina citri
TAATAGGAAACTCTGTTTTCACACCCTATTTCGATCCTATTTTCACCTTTTTTCAATCCTATTTTAACTCTATTTAGAAATTTAGACCCTATTTTCACCCTATTTCAATTCCTCTTTTCACCCTACTTGTACGCTATTTTATTTCTTTCCTTTTTCTTGCTTCCTCCATATCGTGTACAGTTTGAATATCGGGCGTTGATTTATAGCTTGTTCTGAGGTTTTCTCTATTTTTAGGTCGACAGCTTTCCGGTTTGAGCCTAATTGTA
>NW_007499128.1:0-266 GCF_000475195.1 Diaphorina citri
TAGGAAAGCTTTGATTCAGGTGGACATACAACTGCCCACAGCCTATCTGCAGTTCCCTAATAAACATATCTATGAGCTTATCTACAACAGGTAAGTATCTGATTTTTATTTCCTGTTATTTTGTCCTTCGTTTTGCTCGGGAAGAAGAACTCTGTAAACTAAACCATTTTTCCTTCCGCAAATCCGGACCCAAAACCAAGTTAGGTCACTTTCAATTAACATGAGACAGTATTTATCCTGATCATTTTTTTTTTTTTTTTTTTTAA
>NW_007499129.1:0-266 GCF_000475195.1 Diaphorina citri
AATTCATAAATAAGTTAGCTTAATGGGAGCAAATTATCAAATTTAAATTAAATGTATCCACGTATCTTATTTTATAATAACCAATAAATTTTAAGCTAGATCTAGATCCCTAAATTTTGTGATAACAGGTGTCATATTAAGTTTATAGTATTCCATTTTAGTAATTTATTTTTATTTAATAAACCAACTTGATAAAGCAATAAATTATTTAAACAAATATTCAATTATTTATAAATAAAATCAACACTACTCTAGTCTTTGAAATA
>NW_007499130.1:0-266 GCF_000475195.1 Diaphorina citri
GGGAATCTCGGGATGAACTAGCGGGATTCCGGAGCGAAGCGACGGAATTCAGCTAGTAATGGTAATGGTATATTTTTAGACCGTTTGTCAGATTTTGCTCTTAAGATTTTAGGAGCGATTGGACCTCTTTTCTGGGCAGAAGCCCCGAAAGGCCTTGAAACCTTGACCCTCACGTTAGTCCTTGAAATGAGTTCCAAGTTCACCAATGCGATAATACCATTAGCCCGTTGGTACTCAGAAATATCAACGAACGAGGTGAATTCTAG
>NW_007499131.1:0-266 GCF_000475195.1 Diaphorina citri
TTATTATTATTATTATTTTTTAAAGCAAAAAAGCATGTGTTGGATAGCTGGGACTACAAAAAATCCAAGGTTAGTCTTGGCTATGTTTAATAATTGGTGGCTTTAAAGTCTAAAATCATCCAACAATTTAGCTGAAACAAACAGATTGTGGTCCCAGTCATAATTTCAGACCTTTTTTTCTCCCCAGAATTAATGAGAAATAATCTATGAATTAATTACTCAAGTTTTTTTTTTTTTTTTTTTTAAATGAATGAAAAATTAAACAA
>NW_007499132.1:0-266 GCF_000475195.1 Diaphorina citri
GAAGGCCAGCCGTTCCGAGAACGAACCTTATCTGTTTATAACTTAGGATAATCTTCGCCAAACCCACGATCTAACGCTTCTAACGCTGTTCTTCAAGCTAACTAGACTCGCGGATCGTATTTCTAAACCGAGTTATAATCATGACATCAGCTATACTCCTTATCTTTGTTAACCCTGTATTTTGTCTGGTTAATTGGGGAAAGGATCAAGCATGCTAAAAGCCGCAGATGTTAAGAGTTGAACGTGACCACGATAAGGTGGCAGAC
>NW_007499133.1:0-266 GCF_000475195.1 Diaphorina citri
GAAAAGCTACTGGAAGAAGCCTTGGAAAATTCACCAGGAGTAAGAGTTGGCAACGAAAAAATCAAGAATATAAAGTATACAGATGATCAGGCAGTGTTAGCAGAATCAGAAGAAGAGTTACAAAGAATGCTGGTAAATATCCATGAAGCGGGAATAAGATACGGAATGAAAATCAATGTAGGTAAAACAAAAGTAATGAGAGTTGGTAAAACGGAAGAAAGAATGAATATAAAATTAGAAGGAGAAAGTCTGGAACAAGTAGAAAA
>NW_007499134.1:0-266 GCF_000475195.1 Diaphorina citri
CGTTGATCGTATGAATGATCGAGTACAGATCCTTCTTCTTGTCCTGTGCTCCTCCACTGGTCGTAGGGTGCACTACAGAGGGACTAGGTACTGATAAACTGCTAATAACAGTCGCGTGGGATGACGGACCCGACGAGGTTTCACAGATCTCTTCCTTTACAAACCTGAAATAACACAAGGTAAGTATGGAATAGAATGCTTTGCCACTGGTCGTAAGGTGCACTACAGGGGGACTAGGTACTGATAAACTGCTAACAACAGTCGCG
>NW_007499135.1:0-266 GCF_000475195.1 Diaphorina citri
ACTTACCTCTAAATCCTGTACTGGTATCATCCACCCGTTGTCTATAAAGTCCTTGGTATTTACATAGAACTCTTGTTTGGTTGCGTACAGTACGCACTATACTGTACTTACCTCTAAATCCTGTACTGGTATCATCCACCCGTTGTCTATAAAGTCCTTGGTATTCACATAGAACTCTTGTTTAGTTTCGTACAGTACGCACTATACTGTACTTACCTCTAAATCCTGTACTGGTATCATCCACCCGTTGTCTATAAAGTCCTTGG
>NW_007499136.1:0-266 GCF_000475195.1 Diaphorina citri
AAGTATAAATGGTACGTAGGGAATTGTAGGTGACAAAATAACGGTCAAACAAAAACCGTTACAACGGTGTTCGAAACGTTAAAGGTTACAATAGTTTTTGAAATGTTGAATCCGTTTTTGAACACCTGATTTTAAATCCGTCAAACTATGTTTCCCGCTGGGATTAAACTTTTTTTTAGCTTTCGGTGAAGAGGAATTTAGTCTAGCTTGGAAAAACGTGATAGTAAAACAATGTCTCTTTTTTAATTTGGAGTTTTTTTTATTCC
>NW_007499137.1:0-266 GCF_000475195.1 Diaphorina citri
TATGTACATACATAGATTCTTTTTAGTGTATAAATAAGTAAGGTAAGATTTTATTTGTAGTTGTACCTAATGTACCCGCTACCTAGAAATAATATTGTATGCGGTACATGTTAATGTTATTTACCTGCTGAACCAATATTTTAATTTGTTATGCAGGTTATACTATATGAGATATTAAACGTTTTTTCTTAAATTCTCTCTCTTTTGCATTCATTTTTCTTAATTTTCCACTTTAAGTTTCTTTTTTTCTCCGTACCTTTCTGTTT
>NW_007499138.1:0-266 GCF_000475195.1 Diaphorina citri
TTCTCAGAACTCGAACTTTGTATGTAGATGGTACGAAAAGATAAGACTAAATGACTGAGGAAATGATTTGCAGTCTTTAACAAACAATCATTACTTGTGTAAGCAAGCATAGCCTGATTAGTTTAACAACAATAATGAATGGTTGAAACTTTTGCGAATTGTTTATATGTATGTTTTTGAACACAATTAAAACGCAATATTTCCAACTCAAATTCTGCATAGGTATATTATTGTTGTTGTTAACTGGGTAGTTTGTACATTTTAAA
>NW_007499139.1:0-266 GCF_000475195.1 Diaphorina citri
GTTAAAGGAGGCACAAATAAATTTGCAAATGTTCAAAAGTTTGAGCTTTCCGCTCCACAAGAGATTAAAAAATCACGAGAATTTTATGCAAGGGCACAAAGAGCTTTCCGCTCGAGAATTGAGAAGCTCAAGGCTTAATAGAAATCACAAGCAATATTAACTTTGTGATAACCAAAAGACAACCGAAGGTCAACTGACTGTAAGTTTCTAGAATGCATTGGTTTGGGAGCACCGAGGTACTCATGCATTGAACAAGTTAATTCGAA
>NW_007499140.1:0-266 GCF_000475195.1 Diaphorina citri
TTGCTCCCCTATTTAATACCATACAAAATTCAACAGAGTCTTGAGTGGAAGGTAACCAATCACTAGGTGAGGTTAACGCCCGTCGGAAGCCTTCTCTACCATAAACGCCTTTAAGAGCTTTCTTAATATGTGGTCACATTCTTGAATAAATCAGGTAAAGAGTCCCAGTACTGTCATTTAAACAGTTGATAATAAACGAATATTAGGATTGGTTTAATAGTTTTTCTTCCTTCTTTCCCATGTAGAGTTGTAGACAAATGTTTTTC
>NW_007499141.1:0-266 GCF_000475195.1 Diaphorina citri
TGTGACGTCATGCACATATGTAACTGTGTACTACAAAATGGAAAGTTGCTCAAAAGATTACAAACATTCATGGAGCCATCACAAAACATAGTATATTGGATGTTTATAATGTTTACATGGACCTCACTGATGTAGTGGTTAAGAGGTGACTTCGGATGTGGAGGATTTTCGTGTTCGAGTCCAAGTCAAGTCAAAATTTCAAAGTCGGTACTGATTAGGAAACTACAATTGTGACAAGATTTCATGTATGTAGAACATAATTCAAA
>NW_007499142.1:0-266 GCF_000475195.1 Diaphorina citri
GAAGATCAGACGTGTTTATACTCGTATTCATTTTATTCTGATAGCTGTAATATTGTTACACAATGTATCATTTTGCATATCAAAGGCATCAGCTGCTTGCTCTCTGACATTATGAGAGAAGATACTTACCTCTTTTGTAAAGTGAAATCCTACTCGTTTCAAATATAGCATATTGAGTAGAATAGTTCTTATACCTTTACCTACATCGACATCGTTATGGAAACTCACATCCAAATTTATTATTCCTGTGTAATTGTGAAGTGAAG
>NW_007499143.1:0-266 GCF_000475195.1 Diaphorina citri
AAAGAGAACTATAACATATTGTGCTCATCAATTTTATTCGCATTTACAATGGCTGAGTGTAATGCAAAGCGTGCTATCACCCACCGCAGCAGTCGTTTCTCAGTATACCTACCTACATAATTGTCTACCAAATCATCCCCACGAGGCTGAGTGTAATGCCAAGCGTGATGGCCCCAAAAAGATTCACAAGTCTGAACTTCACAAACAGTGGAAAGTAACATTACCCAGTCTCCAATGTGTGTCACCGAAGAGGCCACAAAACGGGA
>NW_007499144.1:0-266 GCF_000475195.1 Diaphorina citri
AAGAGAAAAACTTGACAAAACAACTTAAAAAATATGTGTATAAAACAACATGAAGGATTAGTATAATAGATAGGTAGCTTAGGTAGCTATAAAATGTCTTGTAGATTATTAATTTTTTTGAACGAAAAAGAGGACAAACTATGAAGTAAATTAAGTAGAGAGAGATTATGAAAATGGTGGAGACGCCGAAACTCCAAAAGATATTCTCCAATATAATAGCGTTTGGCAAGACAAAGTGAATGAACAAATAATGTTCAGAAGGTTTA
>NW_007499145.1:0-266 GCF_000475195.1 Diaphorina citri
GCTATGTGATCAATAATAATCCAGAGCCAAGACACAATATGTATCTACACGTTGGACGGGTTAGGAAGAACTTGATGCATTCAATGGGTTTCAAACCATTAGGCTGAAATTAGGCCATTTGAAAAGGTATGTATTCGACAAGCTGTTTCTAGGCTCAGTGATGATTTAGATTTTAGAGGATAGAAGTCTTTTTTGTTCCAAATGAATTGGCAGTTCGCAAATTCAAATTTCTGACTGTGACAAGATTCCCCAGGAATCTCCCTGGA
>NW_007499146.1:0-266 GCF_000475195.1 Diaphorina citri
TCTGATCTTGATTTTTGTGTAAAACAGTTAAATGCATGAACAAAGAAAGCAAAAAGAAGAAGAAGAAGAAGAAGAAGAAGACACAAGTATATGTACCTAGTATGTACCTAGATGTAGGTATAGGTATATAACGTAGGTATTTTAGGTAAAGGAAAAAGTAGATAAATAACATGAAAGAAATGAAAAAGAAATACAGAAAGAAAGAAAACTGAAAATTCTTTCATTCCATAGCCATTGATTTCATCTCAGTTTTTGTAAAACTGTCA
>NW_007499147.1:0-266 GCF_000475195.1 Diaphorina citri
CTGACCCTTCGGTTTTATTTTCTAAACTAGGGCGAGGAAGTATTATTAGGTCACCGACCTGCCCTAGATTCCCTGTTTCGGTAACGGAATGAGAGGGTGACTCTTCTATTGTCTCAATAGAATTGTTAGGGACCGTTCTCGATCGAAGGTAGCATCTGTTCTTATCGATAACCACCCCTATCTGATCGCTAAGAATTTCTCGCCCTATGATAATTGCGTCACTGAGATATTCGTCAGGAATGATATGAAATACTAGATTAATTTCG
>NW_007499148.1:0-266 GCF_000475195.1 Diaphorina citri
CTCCTCCTCTTCCTCCTCGTTCTCCTCCTCTTCTTTCCTCTTCTTCTCCTCCTCCTTTAAAACTTTTCCCTTTTTCACGCTCCTGAAAGTTTTTTTATGTTTGTTCCCGTTTTAATAATCGCTTTTTTTTCGTCTGTTTTGAAAATTCAAACCAACTTCTAATGCAATCGGTCAAAAATTGACAAGAATCTTCATTCTTAGATACTAGGGCGCTGGAATTTAAGCTGTGGGTAGGTACGTACGACTATATTTCTTCGCTTGTGTAA
>NW_007499149.1:0-266 GCF_000475195.1 Diaphorina citri
AACTATAAAACTATAATTTATAGACTTAACTAACTTTGCCTAGTTTGTTCCTGCCTACACAGCAACGCGTTAAATTTGTACCCATATCCGTTAATGAGCAAGAAAACCACCCAACACACAGGTGAAACAATAACTTATAGCTACTACCGACCTAACAAAACTTATAATTAGAGCAACATTGAATAAATTGAAACTTGCGTGAATTGTAAAATATGACGGACTTGGAAAAAATGTACAGGGTAACCCACTCATGCTGAGATGGAAAA
>NW_007499150.1:0-266 GCF_000475195.1 Diaphorina citri
GAAAAAACGAGAATATGCCCAAAGGGGGCGCCATGCAAAAAAAGTTTGAGAACCACTGGCTTAGACACTGCGTTAACTCTCAGTGGTAAGATTGCGGACATTAATTTGTATTCAGATGCAGACTCCTCGGGCTGAAGTTTGTCTCACCGTCCGAGAGACCTTCGGAAGCTTTTTCCGCCACACACGTCCCGACGGTCTAGCAGACCTCGGTCAAGAGCTATCGCGGTCAAGAGCCAGACAGCAAGAGCTGTCTGGCTAGGGGACGT
>NW_007499151.1:0-266 GCF_000475195.1 Diaphorina citri
TCATTACACGGGGAGTATTTTAAGATAGGAAATTTTCGACCAAAAATCGGCCGCCGTAGGCGGCTCAGGCTCGGGAAATTTTCATTTTTTTTTCTTTCAAATACGTATTCTGCAAATGTAATAGAAAGTCGTGTGATGTTCACACCAGATTTTTTAATAAGAAATTTACGTAGGTCCCTATTTTTTTTTATATAAATTTACCTAAAAAATATAATATCGATCTTTTTTACGTGTTGGTTGTTGCCCCTTCATTTTTGCATACTCCC
>NW_007499152.1:0-266 GCF_000475195.1 Diaphorina citri
GCTTGGTGTTGACTGAGATTGATTACTGGGTTGAGTGTTGGATGTTGGTACGTTTTCCCTGAGAGATATTTTTATAGGCTGTAGTGAGTCGGATTGGGCATCAGGGTGGCGATGTTTTGTGTGACTGGTGAGTCCGGACTTAGATTTGGATACAAAGCCGCAATGTTCACATATTAGTGAGTTATTTCTGACCTTAAACAGCTGGAAATAAACGAAAACAATTGGAGACTGACAGCAGCAGATAGAAATCTCTGGCGCTCCAAGAT
>NW_007499153.1:0-266 GCF_000475195.1 Diaphorina citri
AATATTTCCGAGTACCTGCCAACCTACCATGACATTTGGAATTTTGTTCTGCAAAAAAAAAGAGAGAATTAGGGGGACCTCTATTCCATTTCCTTTTCCTCCTCTCTCCCTTTCTTTCTCTCCTCCTCCCTTTTTCTCTATTTCTCTTTCCCTCTCTCTCTATCTTTACCTCTCTCTCTTTCTCTCTCTCTTTTCCTTCCTCCCTTCCTGTCCTTCATTACACAAATATTTGTATGACTAATGCACAAGTCATATAGGTAGGTGTA
>NW_007499154.1:0-266 GCF_000475195.1 Diaphorina citri
AAAGTTAATAGTGTAGTTTTATACACCTCCTTTTTGGGTTCAATTTATAACCGAGACAGTTTGTATAAAATGAATGTATTTTGACATCCCCCTTACACTCGGAATGTCATTTTATTATTGTCAGACTAGCTACAGAAATTAACTCCTTGATGGTCTTCAGTATTCTCTTTTCTTAATGGGGCGTCCTCCGCGGCTCAGTTAGAAATGTCTTTTTTTACCTAACCCTATAACTTTCAGAAAAGTGCTGGAGGTCCTGTCATTGTTCC
>NW_007499155.1:0-266 GCF_000475195.1 Diaphorina citri
TTAGCCCGTAGTTTATTCGATCGTGGTTAAAGAAAATCAGTACCAACTTATGTATACCTAGCTAATTTGTTTAATATTGAGTTTCGCACCACCACCACCACCACCACCACTTTCGTGTTCCTGGTAGAAAGACCTTTAATTTGATAATTATATGGGTCGACCAGGTTTGGATAAGTCCTTCTGTGGGGACAGACAGACTGACAGACACCGAAGCGAATACAATAGCCCGTCCACTATACCTTTTTTTATTACTATCGTAATAATAA
>NW_007499156.1:0-266 GCF_000475195.1 Diaphorina citri
CAACAAAGGATCTCCCTGTTTCTTATTTAAAAAAAAAAAATAATGAATTAATTTATATTATAAGGTCTTTTCCCTCTGCCCACTGCCCACTGTCTTTTCCAAATAGGGTAACTAAATTTAACTGCCTATTTTTTACAAAGGGACTCAGTTTTAGACTTTGATCTTTGATATCAATTATTGTGCACATTAAGATAAGAGTTTCGAAGAATCAAAATGTTATTTTGTACGTGTTTTAAGTCTCTCGATGAAATTTATGTCTGTATGCA
>NW_007499157.1:0-266 GCF_000475195.1 Diaphorina citri
GACAAAAAATGGCCGAGTGTGTGTGTGTCTCAGGTTGCTTTAATATATTTTTTAGTGTCTACCTAAATACCAGTCTACCAGTATCTATGCAGTAACTTCAAATCAATTCAAATTGTATCCACAAAATGTCGTTTAACGGCAGCAAATAGGTACGAGTACCTTAGCTAAGTTTTAAAGTATATCCGGCCCGAAACACCAAATAGTAATTCAACATAGCATAAACTATGGTAACAAAAAGTTGGCCCTTCGGGCCCGATCTCTTTTGA
>NW_007499158.1:0-266 GCF_000475195.1 Diaphorina citri
ATAAATGGGAAGACATTGATATTCTGGATGAACTTCATGATCAGTATGTACCGAACTGCACCGATATCATGTTGTAAATGTAAACAACAGATGTAAAATGTTAGTACAGGATGTGTCAAAAGCTGGGTTATCTACTTTTCTTTTTAGAACTAGAAAAAAATCAATTTTATTTGTTAGTTTTAACCAGGGATGAAAAGAGTATGTATAGGTGTTAGTGTTTCTATGTATTTTGATAATTTCTAGAGCAGTGATTCTCAAACTTTTTT
>NW_007499159.1:0-266 GCF_000475195.1 Diaphorina citri
ATAGAGCGATCAGTGTGTGAAATGTGAACTGTGAAATGTGAATGAGTGAATGGATCTCGTTCTTATAATATAAGATTTAACTCACCTTCGAACAGAGTTGATATTTGGGTAGCTGTTAGCGGAGATGAATACTTTGAAAATTTGACAAGGGTATCAAAAGTTAATCAGATAGGTAGGTACCTATGTTACTTCTTCCTCTAGCCTTGGTGGCTTGGTCACCGTTGTCTTCTTTATCTAGCTCTGTTATCTGGTATCAATGGCAACTT
>NW_007499160.1:0-266 GCF_000475195.1 Diaphorina citri
ACTTGGCACAGAGATTCGATAAATTATGTAGATCAAAAATATCCTTGGGCCCTGTTTCCAGAAGGTACGGTTCGGCCGCTATTCCGGACAAAAGTTTCGCTATTTAGGGTTATATTAAGGTTATACACCAGTAGGTAACTCTTCTAGAATTTGGACAGGATTAAGTGAAACTTAGTGATCTCATTTAGGTCACGGAGAGGATACCTACCTACGTGGACTGAGATCTAGTAGAATAGAATATACCTTGTTTATCCTGCTCTAATGAG
>NW_007499161.1:0-266 GCF_000475195.1 Diaphorina citri
CTCTCTCTCTCTCTCTCTCTCTCTCTCTCTCTCTCTCTCTCTCATTTCTCCTGTCTGGTCTCCTCTTGTATATCTTTTCTTTCTATCATTTAATTAAATATTTTGACGTTCTGAAAACTGACGAGTTTTATTTTTGTGTTTATGAGAGAGAGGGAGGGAGAGAGAGAGAGAGAGAGAGAGAGAGAGAAAGAGAGAAAGCGAAGAAAGAAAGGAGTGAGAGGGAGAGAGAATAAAAGAGACAGATTGGGGCAAAGAACGGAGAGAGA
>NW_007499162.1:0-266 GCF_000475195.1 Diaphorina citri
TGAGCCTTGTGAACTCTCAGGGAAAAGCTGTCCCCATTGATGTATCCCAACTGGATAAACTTTCTCTGGAAAAGGCAAACGATGTTGCGAAGCAACCAACCAACGTGGTACAAAATCTACTGGGAGCTGTGACCAATGCTGGAGGAGCACCAGTTACCTTGGTGTTGTCATTGGTTAAAGGTGCAGTCAATGTCTAAGAACACTTGCTCTAACCAAGGATAGGACTTTGGAGTGAAGCACTAATAAACGATATGCATATGGGTAAA
>NW_007499163.1:0-266 GCF_000475195.1 Diaphorina citri
AAAGTCAGCCGTTCCGAGAACGAATCTTATCTGTAAGGATTAAATTTCGCCCCGGGGGGGAATCGAACAGCATACCTAACGCTTTCAAGGCAGGTGCGCTTTTTCCAATTAAATAAGCTGGCTAAAAAAAGAAAAAGAAAAATGAAAACACATTACGATGTATTTGAAGTTGGAGGTTTTATTGTAACAACATACTGAAACACTTACCTACTCGCGAAGGTCGAACTCTTTTCCTTCGATCTTTACGTTTCTCTCCTTCTCCACCA
>NW_007499164.1:0-266 GCF_000475195.1 Diaphorina citri
CTTCATCAAATGAATGTCAGATTGAAAAACTCTTCATCAAATGAACGTCAGAATGAAAACTCTTTCAAATGAACGTCATTTCAAATGAAAACTCTTTCAAATGAACGTGCGTCCAAATTGGTGTGGCCCATACGGAGACGTGTCATACTTCTTCTCGTGTGAACATACTAAACGAAAGAATCCAGAGTTCCAGAGTTCGTTTTCAAGCTGCTTTTGAAAGAGACTTCATTGTGCAAAAGACTTATCTTATCAGTGTGTCAATTTAT
>NW_007499165.1:0-266 GCF_000475195.1 Diaphorina citri
TACCAAAGGATTGGTTTGGCCGTCCAGCGCGGGAATGGGGCAAGTGTGGAGGGGACCTTCCCAGCTGGAGACAGATTTTTACAATTTATTTCTACCAGGAAAAGTTATAAAATAAATTGACACTCTACACCGGTGATCTGAGCATCTGAGCGTGTTAAAACCTAATATTTCATAGTCTTAATATTTTATTTTTACTTTCCTTATCCTATGGGAAGGAAAGTAATGTAATCGGGTCAAATTTTCGATGGTCAGTTTTTAGTGCCAAA
>NW_007499166.1:0-266 GCF_000475195.1 Diaphorina citri
TGTACATAATATGCATATAATAATATTGCACGTCCTTTGCAACTTTGCATGTATTCCTTGGCAAACACCGATGATCCCAAATTGGTATGTTGATTTTTATTAGAAAGCATGTACTCTGACCAATGTATAAATTGACCCGTGTGAGGTATCTACATAATTTGATTAATTTTTCAGTTCTAAATGAAAAACTACTTATGAAAGAGCATGTGTAATACGTTCGAGCTAGTAATACAAAGCGTTATGTATTGTGTAAAACTAGATACAAC
>NW_007499167.1:0-266 GCF_000475195.1 Diaphorina citri
CAGTACTGGGATCTTCCCTCATCACTATCACTCGAACTCTCCTCACTAGACCCTCGCCTCTCAAACGAACTGGCCGACGTATCCAATCTCTCCGGCGAAACAGACGAACTATCACTTCGCTTGCGATACGAACGGTTTTGACGGGAGAAAGCCGCTGGGAACCCGCCCGAACCGGCAGCGCGAATGGGTCCGCGGGAAGCGAAGCTCGCCCCGGCTTCAAGGGACCTCTCCCCGTCTCGCCGGGAAGAGCGGCTCTGTACCGGCGA
>NW_007499168.1:0-266 GCF_000475195.1 Diaphorina citri
GAGGGAGAGACTGGGGGAGTTTGAGAAAGAAGGAGAGGTGAAGAAATATATGAAATGGGTGAGGGAGAGAGAGAGAGAAGCTAGTAGGTACCAAATGGGAGAGAGAGAGAGAGAGAGTAGATAGTAGGTACCCATACCTACCAAGTACTGGAGAGAGAGAGAAAGAGTGCAGATGTATGAGAGGGAGTGAGAGAGAGAGAGCAGGTGTATGAGAGGGAGTGAGAGAATGTGATGAAGGGAAGTATGACAATAGAATACAAGGAAAA
>NW_007499169.1:0-266 GCF_000475195.1 Diaphorina citri
AAATTAGGTTTGTTTGTAATAATTACTATTTTGTTCTTCTTGATACCTATCTTCCTTTGTTACCTAGCTAGGTAGGTACCTATTTTGTTTTTAAATTTATTGCTAACTTTTTCCTCTTTTCTTAAAAGACATTTTTTTTTTATCTAGATTCTAGAAAGATAGGTTGTATTAGCAGGCTGAGGAGTGACTATTATGTAACTAAATAGGTGATATCAGAAGATGAAATTGAATTGAAATATTGAATAATAAATTGTTAGGTTCTATTG
>NW_007499170.1:0-266 GCF_000475195.1 Diaphorina citri
TAATAATAATAAACTGAATATTAAACAAATTAGGTAGGTACAGAGGTATTCTTTAACCACGATCGAATAAACTACGGGCTAAAAAATTTAAGGAGGGACGGGCCCAGCTTGTTGATATCTCTAACCGTTTGTTTAGTCAGTAGAGCAGAAACCCCACAAAAATCTGCAAAATACCGCCAACGCCAATACCAAATCTCTTTATCACTGTTATAGCAAACTGTTATCAACGGATCACACACACACACACACACACACACACACACACA
>NW_007499171.1:0-266 GCF_000475195.1 Diaphorina citri
ATTTTACAACTTTTCAGGAGAAGAAAAGAACTCATTTATTTCATGAATTTCAAGAGTTTTTTCCTCCTTTTTCGATGATAATGAAAGTTGTGAATGATTTCGTTGAAATTCTGATTCCTAAAGCCCGAAAATTCACCTTGATTAACTGTCTGATTGAAGTGAAACCTGAGGTTTTTTCCAATATAACAAAGGCACAAGGCACAATAATCAAACTTGTAGCACGGTTTTTTTTGGAATTTCGTCACACTGTTTACACTAATCTGTAG
>NW_007499172.1:0-266 GCF_000475195.1 Diaphorina citri
AAATCATAGACGAGGGGTGATGCTAAGGGAGTGAGAACACTAATGAACCCTGATTAAGTCCTATTTATTCTTTTTAGGAAGTTTTCCTTGCTCATGTCTGAGAAGGGAAAATTATACAGAGTGTAAACGAAAAGCTATGTCATTGTGGATTTTAGATTGAACGTCAAAGGAGTATGAGGTGAAACAGCAACTCAAATATTTCTTGAGTCTTGAAAATCTTCCGAAGAAACTATTTAGTTCTTGGGAAAAATTGGCCATACCTAATC
>NW_007499173.1:0-266 GCF_000475195.1 Diaphorina citri
ATAAAATATCAATTTTTAACATCGATTTCCAATCCTCCTCATTCAATCTGTCTTCTTCGTTAAACCTTTACCGTTCCAATATTTTCTATTTACATATTTCTCTATATTTTTACATATTCCCCCCCCTCTCTCGTTACAAGAATGAAAACAAATCATGTTCCTCATCATGACAAGCTCGCGTGTTTTTAATTTCCAGACAATGTTGACTGGAAACAGATTTATTATTATAAATGTTGTTTGCGAAAAATGAAATAATAATAAAAAAT
>NW_007499174.1:0-266 GCF_000475195.1 Diaphorina citri
ATTGAGGAAAATGAAACTTGGGAAGTTGTAGAGAAACCAAAAGATAAACAGATATTAGATAGCAAGTGGGTTTATGCTTTCAAAGAAAATGAAATTGGTTCTGATCAGTATAAGGCTAGGCTTGTGGTTAGAGGTTTCAAGCAAGATGAGAGAAGCTTTAATTATGAAAATATCTATGCTCCTGTCGCAAAGATGACAACTATTAGAACCTTATTATCTGTTGGTTTAGAACAAGACTTCCATTTCCATCAATTAGATATTAAAAC
>NW_007499175.1:0-266 GCF_000475195.1 Diaphorina citri
TTTAATTTCACTCGGACACAAATTATGGTAAAATTTGCATAGTATATTAGGTATTTGTTCCGATAACGATGTAACATAATAAGGTATAAACTTGTTATCTTTGTGTATGCTCAACTAAAGCATATCTAATAAAAACAACCTAATACAAAGCATCGTACAAAGTTCTCACATAAGTATAAGAAGGTTTATGAAAGAAATGCCACTTTCCACACCATGTGTTTTCTATTTAAGAACAGTATGGGAAGACCCTTCTTTCATAGACTTCC
>NW_007499176.1:0-266 GCF_000475195.1 Diaphorina citri
TTTCTTCTTCCTACCTCGGTATGTCGTTTTGTCGACAAAGAACAATTAGGAAGGCATGACGAGCTTAGGAAGGAGGGAGATAGGAAGAAGCGAGGAAAACTCAAAGACAGCGAAAGAGTGGCCATGGGCGGGAAGTGGAGGGTAAATGAAAATTATTCATGAATAAAATTTTCGGAGAGAATTTACGTGTTGATGGTTTCGGCTGTCTGGCTGCTCCTCGGCAGAATGGTTAGGACGCAACAGTTATAATAATGGTGCTCGTAATA
>NW_007499177.1:0-266 GCF_000475195.1 Diaphorina citri
AGGACATAGTAGAGACCTGAGGTAGGTAGCATTCTAGCCATGACTACGGGTAATCTAGAGTCCACACGGTACTGTAGAAGACCTGCATTGGAGGAGGAGGGAGTGGCTATGCCGTTGTTCTTGTTGATACTGCCCGTTCTGGAACAGAGAACAAAGTGGGAAAGATTAGGATAAGGGTAAATTTGAATTATTATTAAATATGTTTATATTAGACATCCTAGGTTATAAAGTTATGAAATAGGTAACTACCAAACTTATTACCTTTA
>NW_007499178.1:0-266 GCF_000475195.1 Diaphorina citri
AAATGCTTTATTGAATTGAATTGAAAAAATTACCTACGTCAGTAAAATAGAATTGAAAAAGAAAGAAAAAATAGGTTCTTTAGGAAGATCCGAACTCAGGATCGTTGGGTATTCAGTCTTACGGTAGGACCACTTGACCACATCGTCGACAAGTTAATAGTGGGGAAATAGTAATATTTAAATACCAGAAATTTGTGTAGCCTTATGTGCTACAGACCCACAGAGGTAATGCTCGTGATGTAGAGCCGCCATACCGCGTGCTGTGT
>NW_007499179.1:0-266 GCF_000475195.1 Diaphorina citri
TTACGATCATTTTTTTTTTTTTTTAATTTATTTATTTATTTTTCTTTTCTTCTACAGTATAACCTTAGAAAATAAAAAGAAAAAATAAATGAAGATGTCTATCTGATGAGAGGCATAGGTAATAGGTACCTACCTACTATACGGGATGGGCATGCTATGACGAAGACAACACGAATCTAATGTGTGGCAGTTGTTTCATTGCTACGAAATAAAAACGGCTGTGAAAACACTTGGATATTAAAAAAAAAAAAAAAAAAAAAAAAAAA
>NW_007499180.1:0-266 GCF_000475195.1 Diaphorina citri
TAAAGAAACCAGCGTTCTTGATTCAAAAGATACCGATGCTCAAAATGAGCTTATCAATGTTTTAAAAGATTTTATCCTCAACGTGACCAAACAAAATAGCACCGATAAAACGAATAAGATTAAAGGATTAAAATTCATAGACATGGGTAAAATGTCGGATTGGAAAGATGAGATTGAAGAAATAAATATGACCATGTTTAGAAGTTACTTTAATGCAATGGAAAATATAAATGAAGAAACAAAAAACAGTTCAGAATCTAGAGAAA
>NW_007499181.1:0-266 GCF_000475195.1 Diaphorina citri
ACCTACTGTTTCCTCCCTTTCAGGGCCGTATTTAGGGAGGCCGAGGGCCCCCCCTCCCTCAAGCTCCATTTTTCTCCTTTACTGTATGTCAGACTCCTAAAAATTGGGGCCAAGGGGGCCCAGCTACCCCCCTTCCCTATAGCTTCAAGCTTCATTTTTCTCCTGTACTGTAGACCAGACTTCGAAAATTTAAAGCATCCTGGATACGGCCCTGCTCCGTTTCACATCCCTCTTCATTCTTCTCTCCCGATTTATCTCTGGTACAT
>NW_007499182.1:0-266 GCF_000475195.1 Diaphorina citri
ACAATGGAGCGTCTAACTTCATGTAGTATAACTGTTCATATGTTTACATGTGCTATACATACACGTACAACAATGTGTTTCATATGTTAACACCTGTCACTGGGGAATAGCATCATGTGTCACTAGGTACTAGAGTTCACCAGCTACTTTTTTACTAGTAAAGTACCTGCATTACATATTAGGACAGAATGAAGCAGAAGTGCCTACCTATTATAGTAAAGCTATGCTATGTACATTATATTAAAAGGGCGGTCTTTTCTGACAGA
>NW_007499183.1:0-266 GCF_000475195.1 Diaphorina citri
CTTTCTCCTCTTCCTTTCACTTCTTCTTACTCTTCTTCTAATTGTTCCTTTCGTCCCCACCTTCTTCTTCTTCTTTTGTGTTTACCTTCTTTCTTTCTTTCTTCCTCCTCCTCCTTCTCCTCTCCTTCTTCTTTTATCTCTCCTCCTGTTAAGTTCATCTTCTTTCTTTCCTCTCACACTTCTTTCCTCTTCCTCTTCTTACTCTTCTTCTCCTCCTTCCTTTATCTCTCCTCATTTAGCGTTTGCCCTTTCCTCGTTTCCCCGTC
>NW_007499184.1:0-266 GCF_000475195.1 Diaphorina citri
ATCAGCACTTCCAGCATTATACTCAAGATGTTCACAAAACCACCAACAGTACACACCATTGGTCCAGAGGAAAAAAAAATAAAAAAAGAAAAGAAATACATCCTAACGTTATTTAAGCCTTATGAACGTAAGGCGTTGGTAAACTAAGATGTGACCTAACGCGGTATTGGTTAAATATTTTAATTTAGAAAAATCTGGTGTGAACATCACACGACTTTCTATTACATTTGCGGAATACGTATTTGAAAAAAAAAAATAAAAAAAAA
>NW_007499185.1:0-266 GCF_000475195.1 Diaphorina citri
GTCCATGAAGGGCAGAAAGCCACCATCATGATATCGAACTTACCTAGTTGTTACATTTTACGTTCAGTATTTTGCCTGCATCAGCTCTTATACGATGATAGAAGAAGTTCTTACCTGAAATCATAAAATCAGGTCGTATATGAGAAAATTTTGTGTATCTAAGATACCCGTTCTAAACTATCTTCAGAGTTGAAATGAAGAACAAGGAGATGTTCTAACAAGAAGTGAAGGAAAAGAGAATTTCAGAGATGGTAGCATAGAAGGAA
>NW_007499186.1:0-266 GCF_000475195.1 Diaphorina citri
GAATTCTTACCTACAGCTGGATGGAGCTACAGGAGCCCAACACCCAACCAAAATCTCCTGAGAGTCCTGAGTAAAGAAACCAGAATCAAGCAAACTTGAAATAGACATTGTTGAAATTAAATGCATATTTATTAACAAAGACTATCGGCAACTCGGTATAGGTACTATAGGTACATAATTTGTTTATGATGGGAATAAATTTCTGGACCCAACTGACAGACGAGAATAAAATTTGGAGGTGGTCTCTTTATCAATTTGTAAATTTG
>NW_007499187.1:0-266 GCF_000475195.1 Diaphorina citri
GGGATTGAACCCACACCCTCCTGGTTACTAGACCTTGGCCATTACGCCGCCGAGGCAAGTAGGTGTATAGGACGTATAAGACTATAGGTAGGTACATAACTTAACTGATGATATATAAAACCATAACTGTTACCGAAATTTTCACCATTAAAGTTTTTAGCTTTGTAAATTTCGGCTTTTCCACATAGAAGTGAAATATGAGGTACATAGTTTCACAGGAGATAAATGAAGGCTCCATTATCGCCCGAAATTTGTACCAAAGCTCA
>NW_007499188.1:0-266 GCF_000475195.1 Diaphorina citri
TAAACATCTCTTTTTTATAATAACTAGGAACTCACTATTTGATCAAAAATATGGTTAAGGCCAAAAATAGGATCAAAAATGGTTATAAAGGAGACGAATTTATAATAACGATAACAACAAAATAAAATATGAAAATAGGTTCATAATTTGACTATCGTAATAAGAGACCTGTCGGAACCCTGACCTAGGTTAGTAAATAACTGAAGTAAGACCTAAGAACCTAAAACAACCTCAGAAAGACCCCCACGAGCTGGATGATCTACCTC
>NW_007499189.1:0-266 GCF_000475195.1 Diaphorina citri
GCCGAATCCACTAAGATAACGTCACCATAGATTGAAACATAACTTTGTTTAATGTGATTGCGTTAAGGCTGGATTGTATTTTAAGTCAAAGTCGGTGGTTACCTTCCACTCAACTCTCAAAAGTATTTTATTATTATTTTTATGACAGTGATAGGTTCTAGTATTACGTCCTAAGACATTAGAAAATCCAAATATACTGTTGGGGAAAAATGTATGTCTGTCTGATTTGCTAATAGACCAGTTTTGTCCTCTGTTCAAGAGAAAAT
>NW_007499190.1:0-266 GCF_000475195.1 Diaphorina citri
CTTTCTTTTTACAACAATCTTTTCATGTTCCACTAAGTACATGTAGGTAGTACTTTTCGGGAACATTAATTGCTATTAGAGGTATTTCTTTTTTTCTTTCTATTGTAGGAATTTCAGAAGGATAGGAGAAAGCCAGCCGTAACACCCGTAACAGCTGTGCCAAAAATGAACCTTATTTTGTTAAATTTCGTGTAAACAACCATACGATACGGACGTCGAGTCCTCGCTCTGCTCCGTGTGTGTGTTTATAGTTTATAGTAAACGTG
>NW_007499191.1:0-266 GCF_000475195.1 Diaphorina citri
AGGTAGGTACCTACTGAGTGTGTTTCGAACTCAGTAGTAATGGTACACATCAACCTAAGCAGGGGTAGGTACCCGGTACTCATTATGATGGTGGTAGCGGTTCATGAAATTAAATCCGAGTACCCAAGGGGTACGCGTACCCCCTTGAGAACCGCTGGTCTACATCCTACCAGTTACCCCTACCATATGCTACCCCCTCTATTAAGTCATCTATCTGGAAAAGCGATTGCTGTGTAAAGAGAGTGTGTAGCTGTGTAGTCAATCTA
>NW_007499192.1:0-266 GCF_000475195.1 Diaphorina citri
TTGGCATCCGTCACGTGGTTTGTAATACCACTAGGAATATCCACCTGTGAGAGAAACAATCAAATTTATTGACGGACTGCCCAAAGTTCGGGTTGCCAAAACGACACAGCTTACTTCTCAGACAAAATTATAGAATGGAATGGAATAAAGAATAATAGTGTTCAGTAAACTGTAGGTGTAGACCTCAGATTCCTTTCGGGCCCAAAATTTGATGAGAAAAATGTCCAACGGCGACCATGGACCCACGCCGAGAAAATTTCAGAAAC
>NW_007499193.1:0-266 GCF_000475195.1 Diaphorina citri
TTTTTTTATATCAGTACTTTTTTGTGGAGGGTAACTCTTGACGTTAATTTTTTAACACGAAGTGTTTTTTTGGGGTAACAGATAACAAGAAAACAGTACATTATTAGGTACTGACAACGAAAACATCAAGGGAAAACGGCAATCACAACGAACATAGAAAAGGCCAGGAGGAAAGGAAGAAGACAAATAATAAAGAAAATAGAGCACAACAATATGCTAATAATGAAGGTAAAGAATAGAAGAAATTGAGAGATCTACTTCTGGCA
>NW_007499194.1:0-266 GCF_000475195.1 Diaphorina citri
GTCGACCTATATATCAAATTAAAGGTCTTTTTACCAGGAACACGAAAGTGGTGGTGCAAATTTTGTCCGGAAAACCAAAAAGCCACGCTACGCCGAGGAAGGCCAATACATGGATGGGTGACTTGAACATTATATTGGTAGACTATTAGGAAACATTAAAAGGAATAAAGGGAGAACGGGCTCTAGTATTGATTTTAAATCATTACATGAAAGTAAAATCAAAAATCAAATCAATAATAATAAACTGAATATTAAACAAATTAGGT
>NW_007499195.1:0-266 GCF_000475195.1 Diaphorina citri
TAAGTAGTTTAGAATCCCTATCTAATACTGATATAAGAAGTAGGTTAGAATCCCTATCTAATACTGATATAAGGAGTTTAGAATCCCTATCTAATACTGATATAATTAGTTTAGAATCCCTATCTAATACTGATATAAGTAGGTTAGAATCCCTATCTAATACTGATTCTCGTGGAGCTGCAGATTTCATCAGACTCTGTATATGTTTCATGCTAGTTCTAGTTCTACTTCTAGAGAGCCATACTCCGGATTAGGATGAATAGAAT
>NW_007499196.1:0-266 GCF_000475195.1 Diaphorina citri
GAGGAGGAGGAGAAGGAGGAGGAGAAGGAGGAGGAGAAGGAGGAGGAAGAGGAGGAGGAGGAGGAGAAGGAGGAGGAGGAGAAGGAGGAAGAGGAGAAGGAGGAGGAGGAGGAATACTTGAATGTACTTAAATCAGAAATATTCAAGCCGACGTGACGAGTGGAGTTTTAATATTCAAGTACAGATACTCACGTAAAATTCAACCAAACCTTTCGAAAGAATGGAATAATTGATGTATTGATGATTGATGATAATTGATAAACAAA